>NC_133619.1:232582100-232832100 GCF_048593235.1 Sminthopsis crassicaudata
AGTTTTAGAGTTCAGCATGGAAGAATATGAAAGACTGAAGATATTAAAAAGATGGAGCTGTATTGAATAATAAATAAGAAAACAACTTTGAATCAGATTTTGAGCATATTCAGAGATGTGTATTGCTGCAGTTCTTGAAATAGTAAGGTTATATTGCCTCATATGGTCTTAGATTGTATTCTTGAGAACAGCAGACTATTTGTTGGCTAACTCCAGATGGGATGACTTGAGCAGGCAAAAACTTATGTCCTGCATACGTTGTTCATATCTATATTTGAAAAATACTTAGATAAAAGTATCCAATACTAGACATGGTAGAAACAAAATTATATCTTCCTAAATTCATAAAATTATGTTGGCAAGAGTATAGTTGGTGGACAGGAGAGGGAAGAGACTAGAAGAACTTTTTATTGATCAGACTAAATCCATAGCTTTGAGTTAACTTTTAGATGTGATGCTTTAAGACAGATTCAGAAAAGGATGGGGAAAGTATGGAAACCAATCCATGTGAGAATGATTATTAAAATGATCAATATTTATCAAGATGAGAAAAGTATTTTGGGAGACATGACAATGGCCTTCTACATAAACAGATTTTAAACTTTCTGCTTGACATAAATGAACAAAACTGAGCAATGGGTGGAAGTTTTGATGCAATGTCTTTAGGCTTTATATAAGGAAAAAAAACTTCTGAATAATTAACATTACTCAAAAGTAGTTTTTTTTTAATAATAGGAGCAAATGGATTTCCTTTTTCTTGAAGATCTTTGCATAAAGACCAACACTGTGGATGCTGCAGGGAAGATTTCTACACACAGCTGTGTTGGACTGGAGTTTAGATTCTTTGATTCCTCTGAACCTAGAAGAATATAGAATTTGCAGTCCTTGAAAAGGTTGCTGGACTTAGATGCAGAGTACTTGAAGCTTTCCTCTGGTATTTAGTATATATTCAACTTTACACAAGTCACAACCTCTCTGGATCTCTTTGTATTATATGAAAGATGGAGAAATCAGACTAGATATGTAATGTTCTTCTCTAAAGTGTAATTTTCTCTGGGTGTAGGTTTCTTGGGGGACTTCTGGAGGCAGTCTTAGTTTCAGTTCAGTTCAATAATCACCACAAGTGCAGCCAGAAGTTAAAGTCCAAATCCTTTACTGTCTCTTTCCAAATCTTATTTCCTTCATTTGGGGCTCAGCTAGTTTTCTGGAGGCCTTCCGGATCTTGGTTTCAGTGTTCTCCTGCCACTACTTTTCTGTCTTCCTTCTTTCTTCCTGACTTGTGAATCTCCCAAAGTGCCCAGCCAGCACAAAAATGGAAGTTGGAATGAATCTGACTCTGCCTCCCCGAGAGTAGGCTTATGGGCTTCTTCTTATATATGCCTCTTAAAGGTGTGAACTCTAATGTGTGAACACTCTTAAAGGTATGAACTCTAAAGGTGTGAATTAAGTACGTAATCATTGTCTCTATCAGTGATTTAGCACCTTGTTTCAAGTTCTGGCCTATAACATAGATATTCTTCAATCTCCCTTTAAACTCTAAATCTAATAATCCTATGTTTTAATTCAATTTGAATCAGTTACATAATTCAACAAACCTCTTATATAAAGATCTACTTTGAATATGGCACTAAACTAAGTATTGGGTTGGAAGTTGGAAAGGAAAAACAATGAAGTCATGTTTCCAAGGGAACTTATATGTTAACGGAGATGCAAGAGGTAAAAATGATGAATTGTCAAATGTGATCAGAAACACATGCCAAGGAAGTCTCTGGGTAAAATTTATCAAGTAATATAAATATTTGTTGTTTGGAATTTGTGAAGGTACATGGGAAAAGTAGCACTTGATTTGTTTTTTGCATAAAGTAGGATGTGATTTAAGTTTGGGTAACTATTTTTTTAAAGTCAATGGAAGAAGCAAGTACAGTACAAGATGAAAGAAGCACTAGCATTCTAAATTTGCTTTCATTGTCAGGTATGTGAAAAAAGAGTTTAATGAAGTATAGGTAGAAAAATGGGTTGAAGGTTTTCTTATGAGTATTAAGTTATGATATTTATCTATAATGTTATGAGCCAGTGAAAGATTTAAAATTTAATAATCATGTGATCAGATCTGCATCTTAGGAAAATTATTTTGGCTGCTCTACAAAGGATATATTGAAAATGTGTTTAATCACAGATATCAGGTAACCATTTTAACAGTTTAGATGGAAGATAATGAGAAGTTGAAATAGGCAATAGCAACAGAACTAGAAATGCTACATTTTGGAGGAAGAATCTAGATAATCTGGTAATTGAACTCATATGGCAGATAAAGGTCAAAGATTAGGCTTCCAGACCAGGTGAATAAGAAAATACTATTCCATCAAACAAAAAGCAGGAAATACGAGAAGGAGAGTCAGGGCTGATGAGTTCATTTTTGGATGTATTGAGTCTGAGAACTCAATTTGCAGATGAAAATAGATTTGTGAAAATGGAATTGTGGAATTCACAAGGGAAAGATTGAAGCTGGATGTATAGACTTAGAATTCATTTTGCCAAACATTTAAATTGAAATCATGGTAGTAGATAGAAGTGTTTCTAGTGAGAGAAATGGATCAAAGGTAGAGTACTGGAAATTATTGACATTTCTAGTACAGGAGGAAGAAGAGGAATTAGTAAAAGATGGAAAAGGAATGTTCATTAAGGTAGGAGATCCAGGAGGAAGTATTATCACAGAATCTGAGGCAGAAGGTGAGCAGGGAGTGAAATTGTATGTACACACATGCACACACACATATTTTATTATATATACATGTGAAATTTCTACCTCTCAGATATTTATTTTCTATTTTTATTTTTCAATAAGCTTGTGTTATCTCATCTGTTTTATTTCTTATCTTTTATTTATATTTTTTTAACTGAAGCAATTGGGGTTAAGTGACTTGTCCAAGACCACACAGCTAGGAAGTGTTAAGTGTCTGAGGCCAGATTTGAACTCTCGTCCTCCTGACTTCAGGGATACTGATCTATCCACTGTGCTACATAGCTGCCCTTATTTCTCTTAATCTTAATCGCATTCTTTATTATTGATTCTCTGTTTTCTTTGTAACCATCATACCATTTTATTAGAATTCATTTCCTTAAAAATACAACCAAATAGCCCAGTTATCTTTTGAGAAGGAAGGATGGAAATATTCAATTCCCAGATAATGTCAAATGCTAAGTTATAAACACTGGTTTCCATAATTGCTTCTATCATAGCTCTAATTTACACACACACATACACACACAGATGTGTATGTGTGACTACTGACAGTTATACACTAATATAGTGTGTAACTATTCATTATATTTAACTAATGACAAATATCCAGATGGTTTAAAATTCTCTCTCTTTACCAGAGATCTCACCTGCATACCTTGGGAAAAATTAATGATCCATGAAATGATCAGAAATGTGCACCAGAAGGCAGAAGAAGAAGCAATCAATATGATTAATTCAAAAACTGCTTTTAGATAATAGGATAATGGAAAGTTAGTGCTTGCCAGATGGTTAGGTTATTCTAGCATGTGGTTTTACTTCAACACTTGCTTAAATTCACAGATATTTTATTTGTCCACAATTGTAATGCAAAAAAAAAAAAAAAATTAATACCTAGTAGAGAATGTGGAGATGAGAAGTCTAGTAAAATATAAGGAAACTAAATTAAATAACTAAAACAAATTTATTTTTTAATTATACTACATGGAAGTACAGAGAACTGATATTAAAAAGGAACAAATGGAATAGAGATTTTTTGGTAATTTTCTTTTAATTTTGGCTATGGACCTTTATGCAATTTTGGTGACACTATGGACTTTTTCTCAAAATAACATTTTGTCTATCTAGTCTATAGATAAAACACAAATTATGTTTGATTCCAGTTTGAACAAATATATAATTGGTTCTGAATATGAAGTGAGTTTTCTCTCTGAAGCCTTGCTCTACACAATAATTAAATCAAAGTTTTGGTAAAATAGAATAAATGATCCTAGATTAATGTGTCCATTCTTGGGAAAACAATATGATATGTTAGGGGAAGAAATGATGAGCTAAAAATTCTAGATTGAAAATTTTCTGCCACTTAGTTGCTTTAGCCTTAGTTAAATCACTTTACCATGTATTTAATCAGGATATGTGTGATAATTTGAAGTAAAAAGATAGTTTAAAGAACTTTTTTTTCTTAATAAGTGAGAGTTGGGCTTTATATTATGGTTATTTCAAGGTATATAACTTCTCTGACTATAGTATCTATGTTAAGAAAAAATGATTACATTTAAGAGGACTATATTTTGAGCATTTTCAAAATTAAACAATTATATTTCACTTTTAATATATTACACTTTTATTTCAATTTCATTGGATTCATACTTGAAACAGACTGCTGGAGCTCAAAAATATAATAAGTTATGATTTAAGTGCAATTGGAAGAAAGATCATAATAAAATGCTTTCAGATTTCAGATGAGGAAAAAATAGACTATATTGGGAAGCTATAGATGTTTTTTTTGAGTTGTGCAAATTTGAATGAACCCAAATAAAATTAGGCTAGCATTCAAAATAAATCAGATTGGGGAAAAGAAAAAGATTTCATTATAAATTGAAAATACAAGTCTTATTCTTAATTGCATTTATACAGTTGCATTATATTACATTGATTACTGTGTGTGTAAGAACAGAATTTGGTATAAAGCTTATGGCTTCATATATGTTTTGAGAATTCTATGGTACCTTTGGAGCTGAGATATAGCTAATACCTACACTATTAGCTAGTAAGTATTTACACTTGCTACACAGTTAAGAATCTGAGGCTAGATTTCAACTTAGGAAAACAAAGTTTTTTGATTCTATGCTGAGCTGCTCATAGACTATACATAGGGCACAGATGCTTAAATATTTGTTATATATTGGAATATAATTGGATATATTGAAGTGGAATCAAAGAAATTTTAGACAGATTTTTAAAATAGTTTGTGATTTCTCCAGAGATTTTTTCAGGTTTCCAAATATTTTTGCCTAATAGATATTTGATGTAGATCTTATATTTAGACTGGAATTGGGATATTTCAAATGTAAAAGGTACAAGGATACTCTTTTATCATTGGCTTCTTGTGTCTATTTGTTTCTTATCATACATTTAAATAATGAAAAAGGAATCATAGAAAGATAAGTCAGGTCCACAAAAAAAAAAAAGAATAATAGCTTTTACTCTTCAAAATGCATGCAAAGATACTTTTCAGCTTTCATCCTTGCAAAATGTTGTGTTTCAAATTTTTCTCCCTCCCTTCCCTCATTTCCCTCTACAGGAGAAATCTTGTAGACATCAAGTAATCCAAGAAATGGTAAACATGTTCAATTATTCTATACATATTTCCACAATTATCACGCTGCATAAGAAAAATCAGATCAAAAAGGAAACATGAGGAAGAAAACAAAAATCAAGCAAACAACAATAAAAAATGGTGAAAAAAGCTATGTTGTGATCCATCCACATTTAATTCCCACAGTCCTCTCTCTGGATGCAGATGGCTCTCTCCTTCACAACAAACTGCTTGTAGTCACTATCCTTTGTTTTCTGTGTAATATTCATTTTCATTTTCTCAGACTTATATTCTATACTTTGTTATCATACAACAATATTGATACAAATTATTTTAAAATGGAATTTTTTTCATTGGAATCTTTAGGTTATTACAGGGATTTTGCAATTTTCCAAAGAAAATCTGGCCATTTTCTCTTTATTCTAAGCCTAATTCATGATCCTGCTATATTATCTGCCTCTGCCTTCCCCAACACACACTTTATGAAATAATTAAATTTGTATGCATGCATGCACATATCTTATACACTTAAAAACAATTATATGAGGAAATAAAATATGGAATAAATACATATACATGATAAGACATGAACTTTTTAAAGTTAAAGAAAAAAATACAGGATCATTATGCCTAAACCAAAACATTATTTGAAATGTAAGAAAAAAGTCTTTGTAATATATATGTGTATATATGTATATGTGTGCATAATAAATATGTGTATACTTACACGTATAATATAAAGACACATATTGTATATTTACATACAAATTTATGGGCAAGTTCTATAAATATATGTTTATATCTAGATACATCCATCTTTATGTATTTATGTATAGATCTCATAAAATGAATT
The DNA here is from genome assembly GCF_048593235.1 of Sminthopsis crassicaudata. NCBI lineage: Eukaryota > Metazoa > Chordata > Mammalia > Dasyuromorphia > Dasyuridae > Sminthopsis > Sminthopsis crassicaudata. Next base: position 232,588,293 of record NC_133619.1, read on the forward strand.
TTCTTAGAGACACTGTTAGATGCTGACACATTTTATAAATATGAATATAGTTAAATCCAATTAAAGTTTTACATTATTATTTCAATTTTTATCTCTGTGAGTTATTTTAACATATATCTTACTAAATCTCTGGAAAATAAATATGAATGTAAGCATTCATAGTTGAGAAAAGGCAAAGTCAAAATTACATGTAGAAAATTATTGTTTTATATCTTTGTTTTTGGTGATTTGGTGATTTAATCTAAGTTTATTGTTAATTTAATCCTGCTTCCTAGCCAACTAATATATTTAAGGGACTTGTTAAGGAAGATTTCCCTAATGCAGGATTTTTAAATTCACATAAAGCCTTAGTTAGAAGGGACTTGAGAGGTGACCTAGGTCAATACCTACAGAAGAAGAATATATTCTATAATGTAAATGAAAAATAAGTATGCAACTCCAGGAACTCCAGGAAGTGAGATCCTTCTCCCTTTCAAGGCAGTCCATTTCAGCTCTAATTGTTAGTGAATTTTTCATTGCTTTTTATCAATTTCTACCAGTGCTTTTTATCAAATAAAAGACGTTTAAATAATTAAAGATAAATTTCATGCTACCCTCTATCATAGTTCTTTTTTCCTCAGGCTAAAAATATCCCTAGTTCCTTTAACTTCATATTTTCATAATATATAATCTTGCTACTCAGTTATCTTCTGAACTTTCTTTTATTTATCAATATCCTTCCTTAAATGTGGCACTTATAACTGAATATAATAATCAAAATGTGGGGCAGAATGACATATGGCTATAGCCTAGTACTAGAAATCAAGTTTATTTCAATGGAGTCATAAACTATTTTAGCTGATGTTTTGTAATGCTTATTGAGCTGAATTTTTAGTCTACTAAAATACATACATAATTGAAAGGTTCTGCATTCTAGTCATAACTTCCATATGTTTATTTGAGGAGTTTATTTTTTGAACATAAATGTAAAGTGTAAAATTTTTCCCTTTTGATGATTCATATTATTACATTTGGCTCAAAATTTTAATCTTCAAAGACCTTTTGCATCCTACTTTGTCATTCAGGGGGTTAGTTAAGTTCCCTCTTAGGTTTGCGTCCACTGAGCATCTGTCTGACAGACTGAGATTAAGTGAATCCAAGGTCACAAAGCTAGTAAATGCTTAAGGCCATTTTTGATTTCATATCTTTCTGACTCCAGATCTAGCACCCTATCTATTGTTCCACTTGGATGTTTACTTTGATTTGGCCACTGGCAGTATTGCTTCTATTTCTACCATTATTGGTTTTCACCAAGTGTTCTCCAATATATTTCACCATTTCTGTATTTCTCCATATGATCATTTTAAACAACATTGTGTCTATTCCTTCCAACTATCCCATTCATTTTGAATAAGTATATACTTTAAGGTTTATAGTCTAGTCATGGAGCTCATGATTGTTAATTCTTAAGACTGCTGTGAAGAAAGACCAAATTGCCTCTTTTTCTCAGCTTGCTTCTTATCCTTAACCTTACTTATTATCCTTTCTTTGTGTATTTGTATATTGACTTCTGAGGTAATACATTTCTTTCATTATTACCTTTCTTAGATTTTCTTGAACATCTTTATTGTTATTTTTCTATTTACATTTTAGCTATTGCTAATAGTTTCTAGATTTGTAGGCAGGTATTGGCATTTTTCTCTCCCTTTTACTTTGAAGTTTAAATAACTTTTGAATACATGTAAGATTCTGGATAAACATACTATTTGCTTATATTCAAGCATTTTAGGCTCACTCATTCTTAGTCAAGAACAATTACACCTTGTAGGGAAAAAAAAAAATGTGACTCCTCATTATAAGGCAAAGTGCTGGAAACTTTAACGAATTATCCCCTAGACTTCTAATGAAAGTGTATATAATAAAACAAGTACTTTGAATTCCAGTTCATATGTTGTGCTTGGTTCAGTTCACATGCAACTTATGCATTTTTCTCCCAAGCATTCTGTCACCAGGACTTTTTTATGCAGAGGAAAACATAATTCTCTTTAGTAGTATTACTTTCAATCAGAGGTTTTTTGATAATTCATTCCCTACTATGAAACTTCGTTCATTTTCCTTTTTCCTATATCTTCTGAGTATATAGTTTAAAATGCATATTCAAGTTTAACTTGGAAAAAAAAATATGTTTGATGATGGTAATTCTTTGAAATTTCTTAGCATTCTCCCTTAGTTTTATTCCTTTCAACAAAAATTTTTAAAAAAGTATATATATAAATTTGTATATATACAATATGTCACATGGAATTATAATATTTTACAGGAAGCATATTTATTGTATACTTGATCAAAAAAGATTACTTTTTGTTTAACAAATTCTAAAGGAACCAACGTTTAACAAAGCAGATGACTATGTGTATGTATGCATTCATGTGTACATAAGTACACACACACACACACACACACACACACACACACACACACCTCCCAAGTGCCCAATCATCTCTTTTTGCCTATATATATGAATAGGCAAAGAAAAGACAGTGAGGTCATTCATCTAGCGTTGATATTTCATTATTCCTGTCAAGATCTCAAGCTAGTTTCTGGATCATTTCTTTTCTTTTTTTTTCTTTTTTTTTTTTTTTCCTGAGGCTGGGGTTAAGTGACTTGCCCAGGGTTGCACAGCTAGGATGTGTTAAGTGTCTGAGACCAGATTTGAACTCAGGTCCTCCTGAATTCAAGGCTGGTGCTCTATCCACTGTGCCACCTAGCTGCCCCCCTGGATCATTTCATATGCAATTTTGTGGACTCCAAGTTTTACAAATTTCAGAAGAATTTATCATAGGCTAATAAAACCTCATAAGCCTGAATAAGAATCTGTCTCATACCTTTATATCCATGTCTATATCATCCATATTTTCAATAAAGCTTTTTATTTTCAAAACACACATAGTTTTCAACATTCATTCTTGCAAAACCTTGTGTTCCAATTTTTTCTCCCTCTCCCAACCCCCTTCCCTTCACATCAAATAATCCAATACATGTTAAACTGTGCAATTCTTCTATACATATTTCCATAATTATCATGGTGCACAAGAAAAATCAGATCAAAAAGGAAAAAAATGAGAGAGAAAACCAAATGCAAGCAAACAACAACAAAAAAGTGAAACTACTATGTTGTGACCCATATTCAGCCCTCACAAACCTCTCTCTGGGTGCAAATGGCTCTCTCTATCATGAGATCATTGGAATTGGCCTGATTCACTTAGCTGTTGAAAAAAGCCAGTCAGAATTGATCATTGTATAATCTTCTTGTTTCTGTGTACAATGTTCTCTCAGTTCTATATTTCATGTAAGTCTCTCCAGGCTTCTTTGAAATCATCCTGCTGATTATTTCTTTTAGAACAATAATATTCCATTACATTCATATATTATAACTTCTTTAGACATTCTCCAAGTGAAGGGCATCTGCTCAATTTCAAGTTCCTTATCACTATAAAGAGGGCTACTACAAGTATTTTTGCACATGTGGATCTTTTTTTCTTCCATATTTTGAAATTCATTGCTTACTATAGGAAACAATCCACTCTTTAAAATTAAAAATGGCACTCCATATACAAAGTTACTTTAAAAAAACAAAACAAAACAAAAAAAACATTAGATTGTGTTTGGGTACATTGCACACCATTCATGCCCTTGCCTTCTATACTAACACAGTAATGGAGCCATGATTGGAGTTAATTTTGTTCACAAAAGCTATTTCCTTAGGAATGTCTGTTAACAACTCCTTCCTGCCTAAATGATTTTCAATATTGAGTTGCTCAAGGCTTAGTAATATTCTTTTCCTCTTTGACATTTACATGATGCCACTTAATGAAATTAGAAAATGTCAGGTATTTCCAAGTAACTTGTATATGAATGGTACCCAAGAAATAGATCTCTTGGGCCTTATGCTTTATAAGATGAGTCCTCATTCCTCTTCTACTACTGGAAGTTTGTCTGTGAGCAGTTTTATTAATTAAGTAGAATAAGACATTCACACACTTGAGGCAGTGGTTTTTGTTTTGGAGATAGGACAGCAAACTTCATTCTGCTGCATAGCAACTGATACTCCTTGAATTATCTTTTTGCAAAATAAATAATTTATCACTAAAAATATTTTTAGAATTTAGAAGTACAAACTGGCAGATATTCAGAAAAAGAACACTAATAAACACTCACATTATAGTGCAGTGGGAGAGCCATTAATGAGAAAACAATACAAAATATAATTCTTTTTCCAGTACTGTCAGTGTCTTTATAACCACATGAAAGCTATGTAACTTTGATGTTATGGGCCAGAACTTGAAACAAGGTTCTAAGTGGAATTGATGAGACAATGGTTATCTCGTTTTGTATGGTTCAGTATGATTGATTTAATCCTACAACAAATAATGGTTTTCTAATGATATAATGATTGGTTTAAACTCAGTGTAGAACATATAAGCTAGAAGCTTCGACCAAGTTGACTGAGAGGCAGAGGCAGAGAAGGCAAAGGACTGGAAGCAGGAGCTTAAATTCTCATAACGAAGGGGAGAAATTCAATTTGATCTTCCATCTTCCTGGTGGCTGGCCTGACCTCCTGCACTTTCCCACTAAGACCAAGGCCAGACTGAAAGGCTCTCCAGAAAGCTGCTCAGCATTAGGCAAAGAGATAATAAAGGATTTGGACTTTAACACCTGTCTGTTTTGTGGTAATTACTGAACTGAAACAAAGGCTGCTCTCAGAGACCCCCAAGAAAACTGAAACAGACAACAGTACATTTTGGTGCCCAACATGGGGCCATTGACGAGACTTCCATTGTCTCATCAATTCCACTGACTTAGCTCCTTATTTCAAGTTCAGAGTTCTGGCCAATAACAAGTTTCAGTTTCCCTTCTTACATTTAAGAGAAGCACCTCTATATATCATTCTTATTCCAATGTATTTAGTCAATTGTTTTATCTTTTCAATAAAATAAAGAATATTTGTTTTTATATTACTATATTTTTGACACTTTATGGAATTTATAGGTTTTCTGCTAAGTAACATTTTTATAAATTTCACTTAATTTCATGTATGAGCAATTGTACACAATCAATCCAAATGACTCAATAAGATCACATCTTTATGAATTACAGATTTCAAATTTGAAGAGCAAAATAACCAAGAAATTTGAAAGCAACCATTAAATTATTACTTCACATTAATAAGTTAGCATGTGTCATGCATCTTATAAGGTATATCTTATATTAAGATATATCATATTATTGTTATGTTAAGTTTATTATAATATAGTATGTATAATTATATTAGTGTTGTATATTAAGATTATCTCATACACCTTATATAACTTCTCTAAAATCCAGAAACATAGATAATCCTTGGAGACTTTGTGGCTATGATAGTGGCTATGAAGGAATGCACTAAGGTTAGTTCCAGCTAACTTTTGCAAATGAATTTGTGAACATAGTCTTGATGTATTGTTTTCTTTATTGTGTAAACTTAAGTTTTGGGGGAAATGAATAATGGGGATTAAACATAAAAGGCTAGTGTGATATTTTTGTGGGGGAGACAGGGAAATAATTTTGTTATTAATCATAGTACTGGTAAGAAATTAAAATGATATCATCTTTTTTGTGGCTTGAGGAAAGAGAAATCATTTTACTATATGGTCATTTAATGATTTTCCTATGAGTGTTTCAGAGAGGCTAGAGTATTTTCAGTAAGAAAACAATATCATCACTGACAAGGATACACTTAAATATGTCCTCATTTAATTAGGAAAATGTTCATATTCTATAAAATAAATTGATTAATATTGTTTCTTGATGATATTGCTACTTACTCTCTCTACAAAAAAAAAGTTAATAAATAATTTCAAGTGTTTGCAAGACTATCTTGTGGAAGATGAAATAAATCCATATATTTTGGTCTCAGAGAATAAAAATAAGAGAGAAGGATAACCTTAAACAGAAACTCAGATGATGTCAACAATAACTTGATAACAAGTACAGCTTTCCAAAAGTGGAAGGGGATACCTGGGAGTCAGGAGAGGAAGGGTAGTGATAGGTACTTTGTCCTTTAACCTTATCAAGTGTAACATGGAACAAAAAATACAGGGTATGTTGGGGGATTTCTTTTCAGTTATGGTTTAGAATAAAGGACTGATAAGGTCTCATTACACAGAGAAATCAGAATTTTGTAATTTGAAAAAACAAACAAATATAACTACAATTAAAAATATAGGGAAATAGCATGTCAGAATGGGAAAGAAATCAAAGGAACAAAATTTGATGATATCTTAATAAAATAAGCATTATATAAAGATTATATGTTAAATTATTTGTTAGCCATGTTATATTTTATGAAAATTTCCATATGTTTCCATATGACTTTCAATATAAACATATGTCAGGTTGTTTAGGTTCATTCACATGACAAATAATGTAGAAAGAAAAATAAACTGATGCCAATCCGATTTCATTTCTGTTCTGTTGGCTGAGTTCTTATAATTCAAGAAGGTCAGACTAATTCTTTAACCCAAAAAAGAATATGGGAAAGGTATTATTTATTGAAGAAGATTTCAAGCTAAGAAATTGTTTGCAAAAATTTAATATTTGTCTCAACAATAGCATAAAGATATTAGTATCCTAGTGCTATTCAAAGATACAAAATCACTATAATGACAAGAGTTGTAGCTTGAACTGATGAAATTAAAAGTAGAAAAAAGACAAAAAAACCCCAATAAAACAATAATTATACATTCATGGGCAGGAGAGTAGAAAAAATTAGGGATTTTGATATTGGTGAAAATCAGAAGCCACAGTCTCATTTGGTGCACTGGAAGGAAATAACTATTTCTCCTTTAAATTAATTAAAATTCACCTCCTTAAAAATTCTCACTTTTGTAGTTGAAAGCTCAGCTTCTTTCATAATTCAAAGATATCTACAATATGTCTACAGAGGATTATTTCTTTTCTTATAATATAAATACAGATATAAAAATTCATAAGATATGTTACATGGTGACCTAAGTGAGTAAATGAGCTCAATAATGTCTCTACCTGGAGAATCTGGGATTTTTTTTTTTCTGTTACATAAAGTTATATAGTTTTATATTACACTTAAAACTAACTTTTTGGCTTGCAATCACTAGACCTATACATTTGTTTCTCTTTAATGTTATAGTACAGGGAGAAAGCTTAGCTTAGCAGAGAATTGATTGTATCTGGAATCAGAAAAACCTGGGTTCAAATTCAGATAACAAAGCTTGCTATTTTTATGTACTTGGAAAATTCATTTATTATATTTTTTGCAAAATAGATATAATGAAGTTGAAATACTTTCCTCAAAGGATTGTTATGAGATTCAAAAGTGCTAATGTATCTAAAACACTACCTAAGTTTCACATTATTGTTAGTGCAAAAAAAAAAAAGTCAGTTGTTTCAATTTTAATTTTTAATTATTCCAAAGTCCCTAGTTACTTTTATGTAATATATATACATGCATATATATATGTGCATATAATATGTAAAATGAAATGATATATATTTAATCAATAATAACTAGGAATGATATAGAGATTTAATTTTCATAAAGTGATTATAAATGCTTTAATTTTATTCTGACCAGTATTGTCACTATCCAATTAAAACATCCTGTGCATATCTGTCTCTCTTTCTTTGTCCAATTTGTTTATCTTAAAAAAATTGCTCTTCCTTCTCTATTCTTATGAGTTAAGTTGTTCAAAGTTTAATCTATTTCAACTTCATTCAGAAGGTCGTCCTTTTTTTTTTAGATCAATGAAATACAACAATATTCTGTCTTTTAAAAAGAAATTAATGCTTATAAATAAATTGCCTTATATAAATTGAATAGTTTTCAGTATTTGCCTGATTTATCTTCCCAACTTAAATTTAAGTTTCTTAAAGGCATGTTTTCCTTCCACATTTTCCAAAATGATTAAGAGATTTAGCCTACACTCATAAACATTCAATTTTTAATGATGGGTACCTAATGATTGATTATTAAAATTTCAACTGTCTAGGAGACAAAACTTACTTCTCTTAGCTATTCTTAGAAATAAGCAGGACTGGCTATCTGCCTTCAAGGATATCAGTTTTCATTCTATTTGGGATGCAATGAAAAGGTGAAAAAAAAAACATGCAGCTGCAAACATGTCTCAGATTCAAAGGAAAATATTGAGTAACATTGGTAAATATAAAGTAAAGTTTCAAGATTAAGGAAACTACTTCTCAAGCTGAGCAAATGCTGGCATTACATCTATGTGTATATGAATAAACTATTCATTTTTTTCATTTGACTAGTGTACATCCTCTGATACAATAACTCCTTCTTCCATGGAGATCAAGCTATTTAAAATGGTTTGTTTTCACATTTCCAAACATGAAACCAACTCTAATTAGGAAACTAAAAATTATTTTGGTAATCAATCAAATAATTTCAGCTGTTATTAGTCAAGGGGCTGAAATATTGCACTCTTATTAATATTTAATCACTCCTATCCTCTAGAATCATGTATATGGTCAGACTGGGTTCAGTTTTTTGGGAACCCAACCAATTAGAAAAGAATGGAGTATTTTTTCTTCTGAGGAAATGTGGAAAAAGAAGATAGATGTCTAAGCATGTCAATTATACTAAAGAGAATACTGGGAAGACTATAGTAGTATATAATAGTAGTATGGCATTGAGAAAATTTCTAAAGCTGGGTGAGTTTAGGGGTTATAATCATGTGGATTCAGTCCAGGGTAAAATCTAATCCCCAAAAAGGGAGTTAGGCACCTTTTTGCCCCATACTCTTTGTCTCATTATATTCCCAACTTGATGCCTTGAAAAAACATTACTTAAATATTATATTTGGCTTCTTTGAGAGTAAAGTAAAAGATAATGGATAATATGAATTAGTTATGGAATAGTCATTTGTTTTTTACACTCAGAAGTGATTACTAATATTCATAAGACTCCAAAGTACAAATTAACAGAAAAGTTAAAAAAAATAACAATAAAAATAACTATCCATAACTCTTCCACAAGAGTTTGTTACTAAAAACATCAAGACAGGAAAGAATTTTGGGGATTGCTGAATAAACATTTTTCTTTTAAATTATCTTGGCTCTGTATTGTCCAAACAATTTATACCAGGTTCCCATCTTCTATTAAGCTAAGCCAGGGATTAGCCTCTTTCCTCTGTTGGTGGTGTCTTATCTGAGATAGGAATTCTCTCTCCTTCCTCTTATTTCTGACAAATGAACTCAGGACCTTAAGACCTTCTGAACTCACAAGATTGCTTCCAAGTGTGAAAATATCAATATTGGGACTAATGTTCAGTGATCCATGAAATGAAGCCAGAGGCCCAAACTCAAACTTATCCACTTAAGTTCTCCTGCTCTAATTGGCATGTGGGACTAGCTGCCAACTTGCACAGTAGGGTAAAATATTTGCAAAAGAGAGCTAATTGCCTCAAAGGAAATCAAAGGTAAGCATAAGCTGTTTCTTTTTTGAAGGTCTCTTAAGTCTTTGGTTCTTCTTGCTCTTATTGACCAATAATTGGATTGTTTCCTGATCCTCAAAATACTGTGATTCTCCAGAGCTGAATCATTCATGGTCTAGCTGGAAACCATCAGAGACTTTATCGGGCCCTAGGAGCCAAAATTGAGATAGTGCATAAATTATAGTTCGCTACAGTCATTTTTCTATTGTATCTGACTTTTGTGAGCCTATTTAGAGTTTTCCTGGCAAAAATGCTAGAGTTCTTTTTCTCCAACTCATGTTTGCAGATGAGGAATCTGAGGCTAATAGATTAAAAGGCTTGCCTCAGTTCACTAAACTAGTAAATGTTTGAGGCCAGGTTTGAATTCAGGGAGATGATTCTTTCTGATTTCAGGCCTAGAACTCTGACAACTCTGCTACCTAGCTGTCACAGTTCATGAGTTCATCTAGAAACAAATATAGTAGCACTTCACAAGCCCTATTATACAAGAAAAAAGAATATGAATACAAAGAACATATTTCCTTTCTTAATTAATCCAGTGAGCTCTCTAGCTTCAGTTCACTTTTCAATCGCATTTCAAATTACTTAATTTAAATGTCTGATTAATCTAGATATTATATTAAGATGCTTCAAGAAGCTGCAAGAGGAGAACATTATTTTATCAATCCTGAGTAAATACTAATTTAGCAAACAAGGTTATGTGACTTTCAACAAGATTTGTACTTTTAGAGAAAAAAAAAATTAACAACAATGTTATTTTCTGTGTGTTTAAGTCATTTTTCTATTAAAATTCAGAAACAGCTAGAATAAAAGCTATAACAAATTAGATTTGTGTGTATAGGGAGCTGGAGAATAAGTTTCACTCTGAGTTATAATTTAGGTATATCCTGGGTGATCAGTGTAAATATGTCCAGAGAATACACAGTAGCAGAAGAAGTGAAAGCTGTCAACAAAAAGGAAATTAGGAGTGTAAGAATGCTTTCCCAACTTCTTTTTTTCCCTTTTTTGGTAGAAAGATGTTAAGATTTGTTTTCTGCTGAATGGTATTTAATTTGGAAGATATGAGTAAAGTTTGGTTTATTAGCTTATTAAAATGAACTGTCTTTATTGTTGTTTTATCAAGCTGTCAAGTTTTATGGGAAATTAAAAGAGTCTGCAGTACATAATGTGGGAGGCCAACATTTTTTTAAATTGGTGATATGAACATGATTTTTATTCTAGTGGTTAAAGAAACTTTACTGCCAATCTATATCATACAGTAGAAGGAATAATTAGGCACTTAGATGATATATAGTAGTAGTATGGCATTGAGAACATTTCTCAATTGCTGTTGTTGAGATTTTTACTTAGCTTTAGCTGGGTTCAATTGAATGCTTAAAGAATACTTTACATTGGATATATTACATACATGATAAATATAAAGGAGAGATTGGTTATTTTCACTGAAAGATTATTAACACTTTTCTTGGGTAGGGAAAGCAGGAGTTCAGACTTGTAATTTTATCATATAGAGAACTTTTAATGTACAAATTTCCTCTAGTCAGTCAATAAATAATTATTAAGCATCTGCTACATACCAGACATTATGCTAAGTGCTAAAGATACAAAAAAGAGACTAAAAATAGTTCTTCCTTCAAAGAATTAACAATCTAATGAGGAAAAGAATAATCAAACAAATATGTTTTTAAAAAGCCAACTATATACAGTATAAATAATTAAGAGAGATAACCACTAGAATTAAGAGAGTTTGTGAAAAGCTTCATGTAAAAGATGATTTTTTCCTCATACTTGAAGTCAGAGAAGCGAAAAGCATAGAGATTAGAATTAAATTCATGGGAACCAATGAAATCATTAAACATGGTATAGGGGAAGAATAAAAGAGAAGCCAGGACAGAATTCTGTAATAAGCTTATGATTTAAAGGCATTATATGCTGGACTGAAAAGGAGGAGTCAGATAGGTAGGAGAAAAGCCCAGTGAGAATGATGTCCCAGAAATCTGGAGAGAAGAGAATATCAAGCAATTGAGGTGATTAATGGTATCAAAGATGACAAAGAGATTAACAAGAATTAAGTTTTAGAAAAGAGCACTGGATTCAATAATTGACATCATTAGTAACTTTGCAAGAAGCTGTTTCAGTGGAATGAAGAAATTAGAAGTTTAGATTGTAGGTAAAGTACAGATTTTATACTTTCTGGATTTGAATTTTCTCTAGGGTTCAGCTTTTTAAAATGTAGTTTGCAATTCTATGAGGTATCTCCTAACTGTATGTAGGGCATGAAATTATGATTTATTATCAGCAAGTGTTTGATTTGTATACCTATTTTATATATCTATATACTTGGAGTTATGTAAACATTTCTCAGGTGAAAAGAGGTCACAAGTAGAAAAAAAAAAAAAAAAGAAAAACTTTAAGTCCTGACCTAGGTCATCTAAATGATTAGAAAATTGCATGCTATTATAATATGATTTTACCACTCTCTCCAATAGGAGAAGATAAAAGTTCTTGACTAAGACTTAAGAGACTTCCATCCTACTCTCAGATCCATGCCTCTGTTACTCCTGTTTTTTTTTTGTTTGTTTGTTTGTTTTGTTTTTTTTTTGTTTGTTTGTTTGTTTTTGTTTTTTTATGATAGGTTTGGGCAATATCATTTCATAGGACCTTCCCAAGTTTCAAACTTCAGGGAGTATATTTTTATATACATTTTACCAATGAAGAAAACTGAATCATTAAGGATTCTGTCTTCCTTATATCAAAATAAAAGAATTTGACCTGAGATTACATTGATATTGGGAATTTCTAGACCGGGATCCTTTCTCTACTAATGTAGCTAAACATGCTGGCCACAATTTATATTCTTAGAAGGATATTTGGGTCCTGAGAAATTAATTACTTGCCTAAGGACACAGAGTCAGTGTATGTTGAAGACAGGACCTGAATACTGTTTTTTTCTAGTTTGAATGTCTGCTCTCTATCCACTATATCACAGGTGTCAAACACTGTAGGTCATTGCATTATATGTGCAACACTCTTTACTGAGTCTTGTTTGAGTATGTCAGTACTACTTCACACTCCCTCCCAATAAAAATGTTCATAAAATTAAACTGAAAATAATTTTCACAATAAATAAATAAAATTAAGAGTTGTTTTTTTATGAAAAAAAAAACCAACAAAAACAAAATAGACAAATCTTTGGTAAATTTGATTAGAAAAAAGGAAAGAGGAAAATCAAATTGTTAGTCTTAAGAATTAAAAGGGAGAATTTTCTACTAATGAAGAGGAAATTAGAACAATAATTAAGAGTTACTTTATCCAACTTTATGCCAATAAATTTGATAACTTAAATAAAATGGAAGAATATCTTCAAAAATATAGGTGGCCCAGATTATCAGAGGAAGAGATAAATTCGTTAAGTCCCATTTTAGAAAAAGAAATAGAACACATTATTAATCAACTCTCTAAAAAAGAAATCCGTAGGACCATATGGATTTACATGAGAATTCTACCAAACATTTAAAAAACAATTAACTCCAATTCTATATAAACTATTTGAAAAATTAGGGAATGAAGGAGTCCTACCAAGTTCTTTTTATGACACAGACATGGTACTGATACCTAAACCAGGTAGGCAAAAACAGAGAAAGAAAATTATAGACCAATCTCCCTAATGGACATCGATGCAAAAATCTGAAATAAAATATTAGAAAAAGGATACAGAAAATCATCTCTAGGATAATACACCATGACCAAGTAGGATTTATACCAGGAATGCAGGCTGGTTCAATATAAGGAAAACTCTTAGCATAATTGACTATGTCAATAACGAAATTAACAAAAAACATATGATCATTTCAATAGATGCAGAAAAAGCATTTGATAAAATACAACACCCATTCCTATTAAAACACTTGAGAGTATAGGAATAAATGGACTTTTCCTTAAAATAGTCAATAGCATCTGTTTAAGACCATCAGTAAGCATCATATGTAATGGTGATAAACTGGAACCATTCCCAGTAAAATTAGGAGTGAAACAAGGTTTCCCACTTGTACCATTCCTATTTAATATTGTATTGGTAATGCTAGCTTTGGTAATAAGAGATGAAAAAGAAATGAAAGGAATTAGAATAGGTAATGAGGAAACCAAATTATCACTATTTGCAGATGATATGATGGTATACTTAGAGAATCCCAGAGATTCTACTAAAAATCTATTAGAAATAATCCACAACTTTAGCAAAGTTGCAGGATATAAAATAAATCCAATAAATCAGCATTTTTATACATCACTAACAAAATCCAACAGCAAGAGATACAAAGAGAATCCATTTAAGATAACTGTCAATAATATAAAATATTTGGGAATCTATTTGACAAGGGAAAGTCAGGAATTATATGAGCAAAACCACAAAACACTTTCCACACAAATAATGTCAGATCTAAACAATTGGAAAAATATTAAGAGCTCCTGGAGAGGTAGAGGGAGTTTAATAAAGATGACAATACTATCTAAACTAATTTATTTATTTAGTGCTATACCAATCAGACTCCCAAGAAACTATTTTAATAACCTAGAAAAAATAACAAAATTCATCTGGAAGAACAAAAGGTCAAGAATTTCAAGGGAATTAATGAAAAAAAAATTAAATTAAGGTGGCCTAGCTGTACCTGATCTAAGCAGTAGTTACCAAAACCATTTGGTACTGTCTAAGAAATAGACTAGTTAGTCAGTGGAATAGGTTAGGTTCACAGGACAAAATAGTCAATAACTATATCAAATCTAATGTTTGACAAACTCAAAGACCCCAGCCTTTGGGCTAAGAATTCATTACTCAACAAACATTGCTGGGAAAATTGGAAATTAATTTAGCATGAAAATAGGCATTGACCCATACTTAACACCTTACACCAAGATAAGATCAAAATGGGTTTTTGATCTAGGCATAAAGAATGAGATTATAAATAAATTAGAAGAACATAGGATCATTTACCTCTCAGACCTGTGGAGGAGGATAGAATTTGTGACCAAAAAAGAACTAGAGCTCATTATTGATCACAAAACAGAAAATTTTAATTATATTAAGTTAAAAAGCTTTTGTAAAAATAAAACTAAGGCAGACAGGATTAGAAGGGAAGCAATAAACTGGGAAAACATTCTTACAGCTCTGATAAAGACTTCATCTCCAAAATATATAGAAAATTGACTCTAATTTATAAGAAATCAAACCATTCTTCAATTGGTTCATGATCAAAGGATATTAACAGACAATTTTCAGATGAAGAAGTTAAAACTATTTCTAGTCATATGAAAAGGTTTTCCAAATCATTGTTGATCAGAGAAATGCAAATTAAGACAACTCTCAGATACCACTATACACCTTTCAGATTGGCTAAGATGACAGGAAAAAATAATGATGAATTTTGGAGGGGATGTGGGAAAACTGGGACACTGATACATTGTTGATGGAATTGTGAATATATCCAGCCATTCTGGAGAGCAATTTGGAACTATGTTCAAAAAGCTATCAAACTGTGCATACCTTTTGATCCAGCAGTGTTATTACTGGGCTTATATTCCAAAGAGGTCTTAGAGAAGAGAAAGGGACCTATATGTGCAAAAATGTTTATGGCAGCCCTCTTTGTAGTAGCTAGAAACTGTTAATTGAATGGATGCCCTTCAATTGGAGAATGGCTAAATAAATTGTGGCATATGAATTTTATGGAATATTATTGTTCTGTAAGAAATGACCAGCATGAATACAGAGAGGCTTGAAGAGACATACATGAACTGATGCTAAGTGAAATGAGCAGAACCAGGAGATCATTAAGCACTTCAACAACAATAGTTCTGATGGATGTGGCTCTCTTCAACAATGAGAGAATCCAGATCAGGTCCATTTGATCTGTAATGAACAGAACCAGCTACACCCAGAGAAAGAACACTGGAAAATGAGTATGAACCACAAAATAACATTTCCATTCTTTCTGTTAATGTTTTCTTGCATTTTTTTTTTCTTTTCAAGTTATTTTTACCTTCTTTCTAAATCTGATCTTTCCTGTGCAACAAGATAACTGTAAAATATATATATATGCATATATTGTATTTAACATATGCTTTAACATATTTAACAAGTATGGAACTACCTGCCATCTAGGGGAGGGCTTGGGGGAAGGAGGGAAAACATTGGAATAGAAGGTTTTGCAAGGGTCACTGCTGAAAAATTCTCCATGCATATGTTTTGTATATAAAAAGCTATAATAAAAATAAAAATTTTAAAATAAAAAAGGAAATTATTTCACTTGATATCTGTACAAACCTACATGTCCATATAAACATCTTCAAATGGAAGAGTACTCCCATTTTTTCATATCCCCCAATGAAAAACTAGATTTCAGGAGAGACAGGGAATGTATTATAAGAGTAACCTTAGTTCTTTATAGTTTGTTTTTGTTTGTTTAATCTAAGAATATTTTTTTTGAGATTTGAATTATAAAGAATTAACTATAACTTGAACAGATCAGGGACTCAATAAATATTTGCACATTGATTTAAAATTTTTATTTTGAATGAATTATAAATTATTGGCCTGAACTGAATAAAGAAACTGAAACATTATATTTACTTTGTATATTGCTATGGAAGCCTTGTTATGGGCCAGAACTTGAGACAAGGTACTAAGTGGAATTGATAAAGACAATGGTTGTTTAGCATAGTGCTTAATAAGTTCTTTAGCTCAGTACATGCACTTAGTACTTAATATAGTTCCATAAGATTCACACTTCTGATAAGAAAGCATATAAGCTGGGACAAACTCAGTCAGACTCAGAACTGGAAGACAGAGATAGTGGTGGTCCTCCTGCCTCCCCCACAGTAATCAAGACATTCAGAAGAACCTCAAGAAGCTGGTAGAGGCAGAGAACACAAAGGACTTGGGGCAGGAGCTCAACTCTTGAAACTAAGGAGAGAGATAGGCCTCTAAGAAAGCTAACTGAGCCTCAGGAAAGGAGACAAGACTTTGAAATAGATAGTAAAGGATTTGGACTTTAACACCCGGCTGCACTTGTGGTGATTACTGAACTGAAACGGAGGCTGCTCCCAGAACTCCCAAGAAAACTGAACCAAGAGAACATTACATTTTAGAGAGAACATTACAAAACGTGATAACAATTAGGGCTCAAATGTAATCTCCTGGAGCATATTACAATTTCTCTACAAACTTAAACAGAGAATGTACAGTTAATGAAGGTTTCAGAGAGATAACAGGAAAAGCATCTGCTTTGGCAATAATATTGAACCTGAAAAGATGCAGGACTCCCAAGAAGCTCTACTGAATGTTATTGATGTATTTTTCATACCACTTCTCCTATCCTGCCAAACTTGTGCTTCACCTTTTAATCTATTTTTTTCTCATCGCTTGAAGATGATGGTGATGATTTTCAATGCAAAGAAATTTATCAAGTGTTCATTGAATACTTATTACATACAAGGCATCTTCAGATTGGCATCTTAGCTAGAATAATGACAAGTTTGTGTTAATTGTTTATCTGGGATATTTCTTGGAGGAAAAAAAAAACCTGGAACTTCTTAAAATCTTCAGCAGAAGAGAAAGTTTCATTCCTATACTTTTAAAATATGTATTCTCTGTGGACTTTCTATACAACAATTTTGAAAGAAAAATTTTATCTCTTTGGTTTCCTGACAAGTGTGAGCAAATTGTTTAAATGATTATCTTTTAACTGCTAGGTGGCTAAAGACCTTGCCAGTTATATGGACGTATAGGATGTAAGTCTTTGGTAGGTAGAGGTAAAATCCTGTTCTTTTCAATAAGTTACATAAATTGAACACCTGAAATGGATATGTGTTCTTCAGCCCAATCAAATTGTCATTTGACCCATCTTAGAATCCTTGAGGTTCCCTATAGGAAATCTCTGTTGAAAATACTTCCAGTTCTAAGATGAATGGATATCCATCAATTGGAGAATGGTTGGGTAAACTATGGTATATGAATGTTATGGAATATTATTGTTCTATAAGAAATGACCAACAGGAGAAATACAGAGAGGCTTGGAGAGACTTACATCAACTGATGCTGAGTGAAACGAGCAGAACCAGAAGATCATTATACACTTCAACAATGATACTGTACGAGGATGTATGCTGATGGAAGTGGATTTCTTCAACATAGAGAAGAACTAATCCAATTCCAATTGATTAATGATGGACAGAACCAGCTACATCCAGAAAAGGAACACTGGGAAATGAATGTAAACTGTTATTTTTACCTTCTGAATCCAATTCTTCCTGTGCAACAAAAAAATTCGGTTCTACACACATATATTGTATCTAAATTATACTGTAATATATTTAACATATATAAGACTGCTTGCCATCTGGGGGAGGGGGTTGGGGGAGGAAGGGAAAAAATCTGAATAGAAGTAAGTGCAAGGGATAATGTGGTAAAAAATTACCCATGCATATGTACTGTTAAAAAATGTTATAATTATAAAATAAAATAAAAAATTAAAAAAAAAAAAAAAAAAAACTTTTGAGAGGTAGGCACTATTAAAAAAAAAAAAAAAAAAAAAAAAAAAAAAGAAAATACTTCCAGTTCTTCCCTTTTTTGAATACTAAATTTTTAGTTTTCCCCTCTATCAAATGAGCTAATATTTTGCCAAGGCTTAGCACAGTGCCTAGTACATGGTAGGGACTTACTAAATCCTTCCATACTTCATCATTTCAGGAAGCTAACCAAATTCATATATTATATTAACATTTAATATTCCATTCATATGTTACATTATCAGGC
This sequence comes from Sminthopsis crassicaudata, assembly GCF_048593235.1. Lineage (NCBI taxonomy): Eukaryota > Metazoa > Chordata > Mammalia > Dasyuromorphia > Dasyuridae > Sminthopsis > Sminthopsis crassicaudata. The sequence goes on from NC_133619.1 coordinate 232,606,608, forward strand.
CATATCATTCTTCCTGTTTCAGAAAAACTGAAAAGCCTCTTTCACATATTCTCAATTATTTCTTTCTAAAACAATCAAGTCTCAGTAATAACAAAGTCATTTGAATGGCCAAAGATTTCTCCCTCTAGATAAAAACTAGAGATTCTTGTTAGTAAGTAAACATTTGTAACTTAATTGTCATGAAGTTTCTAAAGCAAGATTGGAACTATTAGCTTTTTATATTAGTACAGATATACATATGTATATGTATATATATACATATACACATATACACATATATGCATATGTAAATATATGTATAACTATATATATGTGTGTTTATATGTATTAATGAATAGTAATGTGAGCATAGAGAAAAACAAAAATCTTAAATTCACCAAAAATATTTTATTAAAATGTCTTCATATTCTCTTGTTCCTCATTAACCTTATATTCTAAAGTCTGAGTCTTTTCAGAGTACCCATATGACTGATAAAAGCAATAAGTCCACATAAAAAGAACTCATCTGAAGAGTCTTCCTTGCTATCCTGAACTATATGGGCATATAAAAATATCTGTTCATAGACCCTAGCCCAAGGGCTATGAAAACAAAAAAAAACCCACTAAAAGTATATTTTAATTTTGGTTTCTGACACCCTAAGGCTGAGATGGTATATATCTCAGAAGAAGGAAAATCTGATAATAATGGCATAGCTTAAGGAAAGAAAAAAGATGCATTTCTAAGAAACTGCCAAAAACCCCATTTTGAAATTATTGCTTTCATTTAATGCCTAGCTTTTAGTGTTTATATCAATGGTATCAGCAGCAGGCCCCAAAGCAGAGAGCCCCTAAAATCCTGAAGGAGCATCTATTGCAAGAGCTCGAGGAAATTCATTTTACATCTGCCATATTTCTGCTCATTTGAAGTAGGGGTTACTAGCAAAAAATCATAACAAGGATAATAATGCAACAGATAAAGGATACATTTGTTATTCCTTACTTTCAGTACAAAACTACCCCATCTAATTTTAAGGTACACATATACATAAAATATACACATGTATGTGTATTTATGTATGTATTTGTGTATGTATATGTGTGTGTGTGTGTGTGTGTGTGTGTGTGTGTGTGTGTGTGTGTGTGTGTGAATTCTTCTTTTATATTAAACCCAAATACTGGTAGTTGTTGTTTATAGCTAGCCTGACTCAATAATGAGTTCAATATATGTCTTACAACTGTTCTCTCCTCTCCCACATCTTCCCTCATACTAAGGGATTCACCATATATAATTGATTAACTCTCAAATACATTAAGTTCCTTAGCTTCTTTACTTCTCATGAGCTGCTCCTCCAGCCACATCTCAGCCACACAGAGATGCTCATATGCTCAATCTGGCCATTATCTACTTCTACTCATATTTTATAGGTAGGAAAAATGAGACTATTTGCTGTGAACTCTTTTCTCTCCTCTTCCTCATCTCCTTTCATTTGGGTACCTTCTGCCACATTTTTTTCTTCACTTGTCTCACATGAAGTAAATTTATGCTTTACCAAGTTTAAGCCCTCCATTTGTACAAGTAATCCCATTCCATCATTTCTCCTCCAAAAGTCTGTTCCCTTTGTCATCTCTGCTCTTTCACTTATTTTCAGTCTTTTTCGATCCACTTGTTCCTACTGCCTACAAATATACCCATGTTTCCCTTATCCTGAAAAAAACCCTCACTTGATCCTTCCATCTCTGCTATTATCCTTTAGATATTCTGTCATTTGTAGCTAAACTTCTTGAAAGGGCCATGTACATTAGGGGCCGCTATTTTCTTTTTGTCTCGCTCTTCTTCATCTCTTATAATCTGAATTTTGACCTTATCATTCCACTGAAATTGCCCTATCCAAAAATACTGATTTCAGTTATTAAAACCAATGGCCTTTTCTCAATCTTCATTCTCCTTGACCTTTCTGCAACCTTTAATATTATTATTCACTCTCTCCTCAATAACGCTTTTCTCTAGATTTTCTTCCTACCTACCTTCTCTTTCTCCATTGCTGGATCCTTCTCCAGATCATACTTTTTAACCATAGGTTCCCTCAGGAATCCAACCCTGGCCCTTTTATATTTTTCTTTAAATGTCTTCATTTAGTAATTTCATCAATTCCCATGGAATTAATTACTCTTGATACTGATGATTCTTAAATCTACCTTTCCTTTCTAACTTTCTCTGTTGACCTTCAATCTTGAATCTCCAACTACTTTTTAGATATCTTGTACTGGATACCCAGAAGATATCTTAAACTCAATATGTCAGAAATAAAACTCATTTTTCCCTAACCACTACTGCATGGCCACCTTCTTTGTTACTATAAGATTAATCAACTAATATTTGACTGCCAAATGAAGGCACAACCCATCATTACCAAGGTAGAGCAATGTCAGACATCATTTTTAATCTGCTGAGATATTTTTGTCTATGGTTACACAACTCCCATCATCTTAGTTCGTCAATTTTAGTGACTGAAATTTTAACTTCCTCAGAATAAAACATCCCATATCCCCAGTGCCTATTTCCTCTTCTTTCATTCACATAAGATCTAAACTCTACATATTTAATAACATGTTCTAAATTTGTCTTTCTGTTTCAGTATGCTCTCTATAATTGCCATTCCATAATTAATAGAATTCCTTTTACTTCCCCACTGTTATTCTTCCTCCTCTGAGGCTCTTTTCACTTTCTGGAATTCATATCAATTTGATTCTTCATAGATAATATTGTAATTCCTGATATCTTTTCCAGTATTATTGTAGATTCTCCTATAGAAAGAATATCTTTTCCATAACCTCATTCTGTTGCAATTGCTAACCAGTCTCTCAGTTTTATAGATGAGTAAACCAAGCCTGAGAGAAGGGCTGTAATTTGCATAAAGTCCTAAAGCTAGAATGTATCCAAGAAAGGATTCAAATTCATGATTTTCTGATACCAAATTTAATGCTCTATGCAGTATTTCAAAACTTGTTCTATAAAAGTCACTATCATTGGAAATAGTCTGTGTAGACCACAGAACCTTATAGAAAAACTAACATTGTTAAAAATTAACATTACAAAGGCAAATTATGTCATAAAATCTGTAATGTGTTGTGTAAAATATATTCAACTAGGAACAAGAAGGGACATATATCTATGACTCAAGTATTCCTGGATAGAATGGTGTTGCCAAATGATACTGTCCAGGTAATCGTATTTTCTATTCCACTATATACCCAAATGTTCCCTTTTTAATTTATTTCTATCTTCATCTAAGGCCTGAATTGGCTATATTGCCAGATATTTTTCCACACTACCTCAAGATGTGAAGCATGTAACTTCACATTCTGAAATTTATATCCATCACCAAAAATGCTAATACTGATATATTTGAACTACCTGAAGAGAATAACTATTAAAATGTCTATGAAGTGAAATAATTTCTTCCAAAAACAGATGTTCTGCCAGGTATGCATTTATGCACATGAAATCATATAACAACTTATATTATTTCCTAACAATAAAACAACCTATTTAAAGCCTGAAAGCACTAAAATGTTAAAATAGTCTAACAGATATTTTCTCAAACAATGATGTATAATCTAGAATTATATATACTCTAATTTTCTAAAACTAAAGTGTAAAAAAGGAATAATTTCTGCACACAATTTTTTTCAGGATTTAATCTCTGATATATTGTCAAAAGTGGGAAATATGACATAATAAAAGTAACAATGATGATGATGTCCAATATTCTGATTTTATGCACATTTCTTGAATGTATTTCTTTAATATGGAAAATAAGTAACAATATGTAGCTTAGATACAATAGTTGTTCTTCATTTCAGTTGGGTTAAAACCATATGTTTTCTTCTTACTAAGTGAACAGTATTTTATTAATATTTTATTGACTCAAATACATTGTCATTTTAATTCAAGAGTACTGGATAATATGGAAGTCATTAATTTACTGTGGTCAAAACAAATAATGATTAGTTCTCTTCTCCTGGCTTTTGAAGTATTTTCCTACTGTTCTTTAATGAATTCCATAAAAGAAAATTGTAAACAATTGAGAATTTAAGAAAATCAATATATGCAGTAATATTAAATATACTATACCATTCTACCAGCTAGAAACCAAAACAAATGTGATTCTAATTGGCCACCAATAGGTCTTAGGCCAAGTGCTATTTTGCATTGTTTAGTTCCTGTTTGACTCATTCTGAATGTAAATAACAGTTATTTCTGCTTTTGCCAGAAACCCTGAAAACTTTCCCCTCATAGATAGATTCATTCATTCATTTACTTATTTGGATTTATTTATATTATATCCCTGAATGGGTGAAACCTCATTTAGAAATCTGTTGAAGACCTTACTTTAGAAAGGCCAAGGTTCCCACTGCATCCAGGACCATCTCAGTCATCTTGATCTATATCTGGCCACTGGATTCAGATGGCTATGGAGGAGAAAGTGAGGCAGATGCCCTTGCATAATCCTCCCTCAATCAAATCTAATTCATTTGCATGTCAAGGAATCACTTCCCTAATGTTATTTATGATCCTCTTCCAGAACAAAGGACAAACAACAGCACCATCCACATGTAGAACCACCCTTGACAGCAAATGGAGAAATTTTGAATGCTGTGGATAAGTTCAATTATCTTAGAAATATATTTCCTAGGAATGTATACAAAAGATGAAAATATTGATCCATGCATTGCCGGAACTAGCTGAGCATTTGGGAAGCCCTCAAAGAATGTGATAGAGAAAAGAAGTACTGAGCTGGCTACCAAAATGAAGATCTATGGAGCTATTAGTGCTGACTCATTGTTGTATGCCTGGGAAACCTGGATTGTATACCAGTGCAAACCAAGATATTCAATAACTTCCATTTGAATTGTCTTAGGAAAATTCTGTAGATCACTTAGCAAGCTAAGAAACTGGACATTATGGTCTTTGTCAAGCTGAATTGCCAAGAATTTAAACTCTACTACAGAAAATGCAACTCTGATGGAGTGACCACATTGTTCAAATTCCAAATATATGTTTGCCTAAAACTATTTTATGGAGAGCTATCACAAGGCAAGTGCTCCCATGGAAATCATAAGTGCCACAAGAACACTTTCAAGAGTTCTCTGAAGACTTTTAATATTGATTTGAGCTATAGGAGTCACTGACATAAAATCATCTAACTTTCTGAACAAAACAGAATTGTGATAGCACAAAAAAAACATGAAATTGCACAAATTTAGAGACATCTCCTATCCAAATGGTCATATGGACTATTTATGCCCAACTTGTGTTAGAGTCTTCTGAGTCTGTATTGGTCTGATCAGTACAGTTGGACATATTATACATTGATCCCACCATCATGAAACCATTTGGGGCATATATAGAAAGGTACATAATACATACATACACACATACATACACACATGCCCATCTACACACACACACACACACACACACATACACACACACACACACACACATATATATATATATATATATATATATATATAAATGCAGATGTGTGTATATGTTTATATGTATGTGTGAGTTGATATAAGCTTAAACATTTGGGGTGTGGGAGAGAAAATCCTTTGATATAAGCCTTGCCCTACTTGTTTCTAAGGTGAGCAATTTCTCCATTATATATATCGATACACATATGTATGAATCTGTTATGGAAATAACCCATTGTAATAATTACTATTAATTATCAGAACTATTTTTAATATGCCACTTCCAATTACATTGTAAAAATGAATACAGATTTTTAAAAAAAGTTGTATTTCTCTACTGACAACTAGAATAACATACATCAGTCTTTTTTCTCCAATAACTTAATAATTTATTAGTAAGCCAACAATAATACAATTTTTAAAAAAAAATTACTTGATATAAAGAGTCAGCAGCAAACCATTACATTACTGAATTAAATGATCAGCACAATAAAAAATTTGGAATTTTTGATACTTGGAAGAGATCAATAAAAGAACTTGAAATCTTTAACAAATAAATTTAAGTTGAAGGTATATAATCTAGTATTTATAAAATCATAGGTAATTTTTTTTTTATCAAAAAACATAAAAAAATACCTGCTTTGGGGAATATAAAACAAAATCAACATATATATATATATATATATATATATATATATATATATATATATATATATATATTTACATTTCTCTGATTAGTGGTTATCTAGAGTATTTTATGTGACTAATGATAATTTTTATTTCTTCTTCAGAAAGCAGTCTATCTGTATTCTTTGACCATTTATCAACTGATGGATGACTTTAATTTATGTAGTTATTTGTTTATTTATTTTAAAAATTGGCTCAGTTCCTTAAATATTTCAGAGAGTTGGCCTTTATCAGAAAAAAACTTGCTGAAAAAATGTTTTCTAGTTTCCTACTTTTCTAATAATTTTGTTTTCAGTACTTTCATTAGTAAAGAATTTTTTTTAACTTTATGTAATCAAAATTATCCATTTTATTTCCTATGACTTTCTCTTTTTCTTGTTTGGTCATAAATTCTTCTTATCCATAGATCTAGCAAGTACATTTTCCCATGATCCCCTAATTTATTTGTGTCTAAATAATTTATCCATTTTGATCTTATCTTGTCATATAGTGTTCTGTTAAACTGCTTTCCAATTTTTTCTGCAATTTTTGTCAAGTAGTGAGTTTTTACACCTAAAACTTTGATATTTGGCTTTATCAAGCACTACTTTACAACTGTCATTTATTGCTGTATGTTGCATTCCTAATATATTCATCACTCTATTTCTTTGTCAATACCAAATTATTTAGATAATTAATATTTTGTAATATAGTTTGAATCAGGAACTGTTAGGCTACCCTCTTTCTCATTTTTTTTTTTCATTCATTTACTAGCTATTCTTGATCTTTTGCTCTTCAAGATGAAGCTTATTTTTTTCTAGTTCTATAAAATAATTTTTGGAAGTTTCATTGTTATGGCACCCAATTCATAATTAATTTAGGTAGAATTGTGAATTTTGTTACATCAGCTTTGTTGTGCACAATTAATAATTCTCCAATTGTTTAACTTTGTCTTTATATGAAAAGAGGTTTGTAATTGTGTTTATATAGTCCTTGGGATTGTCTTGGTGATAGAATGAAATATTTTTATTGGCACAATTATTTTAAATGAAATTTCATTTCCTATCTCTTCGTGGTGGGTTTTGTTGGTAATAAATAGAAATATTCATGACTTCTGGGGGTTTATTTTTATCCTGTAACTTTACTAAGGTTGTTAATTGTTTCAGCTAGTTTTTAGTTGATTTTCAAGGATTCTTTTTCTTCATTATTATCCTTGAATTTCTTTTTCTTGTTTTATTGCTACAGTTAGCAATTTTTAGTACAATATTGAATAGTGGTGATAAAGGACATGCTTTTTTCATCCCTGATTTTTTTGAAGGATTCTATGTTATTCCTATTACAGATAATGTTGTTTTTAATTTTAGATATAACTTCTGATTATTAGAAAGATTTAATTTATTGCTTTCTTGCTAATTTTTTGTTTTTTGGCAAGGCAGTTGGGGTTAAATGATTTCCCCAGGGTTACATAGCTAGTAAGTGCAAAGTGTCAGAGGCTAAATTTGAATTCTGGTCCTCCTGACGCCAGGTCAGTACTCTATTAAGTCATCTAGCTAATGTTTAAATGTTTATGTAGTATTGGGATTCATTTAAGAAAATATTTGGTAGAATTCACTTGTAAATTCATCTGGAATTTTTTTTTCTTAGGGAGCCCATTGATGTCTTAGTCAATAGTATTTTTCTAAAATAAAGCTAATTAATTCCATTTCTTCTTTTGTTAAACTGGATGCTGATATTTCTGTAAATATTCATCCATTTCATTTGAATTTTCAGTTTTACTGGCACATAATTGGGTAAACTAACTCTTCTTTCCTTAGTTTCATCTACATTGACAGTACATTTATCCTTTTCATTTTTTAATATTGTTGGTTTGTTGTTTTTTTTTTTTTTAATGAAATTAACCAATGAAATATCTATTTCATTTTCCCCATATAATTTGGTCCTAAGTTCATTAGCTCAATGTTTTTTAAACTTGCAGTCATATTAATTTCTGGTTTAATTTTCAGAATTTTCATTTTGGTTTTTAATTGGGGATTTTTATTCGTTTGTGTTCTTTTTTTTAAATTGTATATTCAAACTACTAATCTGATCTCTCTCCTATTAATGTGTTTATTAATATCTGCAAATATGTGTTTAACATATTAGATTGCCTGCTATTTTCACAGAAATGAATATTGAAAACTATCTTTTCATGTATTCAAAAAATAAGATACTATTAAAATAAAAAAAACAAACAAAATAAATAAATTTCCAATTCAAGAAAGCATATATAATAATAGAGGAGATTATATTTATGACTATTTATCTTTGTTTCCATGTATGTTGTTTTGTGTGTGTTTGTGTGTGTGTTTCTGCTGTACACTTTTAACTTTATTCTATTTTTCCCCTTTCACACACACACAAACACTCATATCTATATACACAGATATATACCCTTTATATCACACATATACACAGACACACACATACATACACATTTATACATATGTAAAAATGCATCTAAATGATATTAATATGGTTGTCATATAATGCAGATTTCTTTCTTGAATGAATCTTTTTTTTTGGTTTTGTCTGAGGTTAAAGATAACTATAATGTCTCTCTTTATTTTTCTAATAAATTCTACTCCTGATCCTCCTTACAGTGTTTTTGTACATTTCTTCCTTCCTGTCCCTGCTAAACTCTTCTATTTTAGTTGTACTACTTAATTTTCCTTGCTATTACTTAACTTTTGCCTAGCCATGGCTCCCTTCCTTCTCTTCTCCCTCCCACCTTTCCCCTCTCTCTTTATCCCATTCTCCTTAATCTACATACTGTGTTCCCTATCCTTTTAATGAAAACACTATTCTGTACTCTACCTTATCCTATGTCATCCTTTCCACCTCTTCCCCTCTTTATCCCTTTCCCCTTAATCTACACACTTTGTCCCACTGCCATAAATCTACACATCCTTTTATACTCTACTTTATCTTATCCTCCTCTTATTTCTTTAAAGATTTTGAAGGGTACCATAACTTTCATGATATATATATATATATATATATATATATATATATATATATATATATATATATGTATGTAAAAATATATAAAGTATTCCCTATTTAATCCATTCCTGATGTGAGTGAGTTTTCAGGACTACCAGCCTTCCCCTCTAAAACCTCTAATGCCCCCTCCCCTTCTAATGTTTCTGTATATGTATATGTAAATTGGTAATAAAAATCTATCTTAATAGGTAAATAGGATGGAAAGGGATTTTTTAAAAAAATTAGGAATGAAGGCAAAAGGGAGAATGAGGAAAAAATAATGCATTAGTTATAAGGAAAATAGACTTTAGAGGACAGACAGAATTGTAAGAGAGAAAAGATAAATGGAAGAATGGGGGGGAAATGATACTTACATGTTGCATAAAAAAGGATAGATATATATTAGATATGAGTGAAATTCAAACTTAGCCCTTCCCCCATCAGTTCTCTCTCTATGGTAAAAGCCTTTCCTTGTGTACCTCTGTACAGTATGAGATAATTTTCCCCATTGTTCTTCTCACTTCCATCTTCTCCCTAGATACACTTATTTTCTCACCTATTATTTTTTATACTATCCCAACATAATTGACTCACTCCTAGACTCTTTTTCTATGTAAGAATTCATATAGCTGCCATAATAATGATATAGTTCATAGAAGATATGTGTATCAGATTTCCATATAGATAGATAGGTAAACATTTTAACTTATTGAATTCCTTAAGATTTCTCTTTCATGTTTACCTTTTTATGCTTCCCTTGAGTCTTATATTTGAAAGTCAAATTTTCTATTCAATTCTGGTCTTCTTTTTAGGAATGCTAAAAAGTCTTCTATTTCATTAAGTATTTGTGTATACACACATATTCATACAGAGAAAAAATACATACATATATATATAAATGCAAATGTATGAATGTATTCTACAGAAGGATTATATTGTTTTGTTGAGTACGTTATTCTTCATTTTAGTTTAGCCCTTTTGTTTTGTGTAATATCATATTTCATGGTTCTTTATTCTGAGAGCTGTTAATATTGTGTAATCTTGATTGTGGCTCCATAATAATGGCTTCTGATTACTTGAAGAACTTTCTCTTTGATGTGGGAGTTTGGAAATTTGAATATATTATTTATGAGAGTTTTCATTCTGCATATTTTTCGGATGATGATTAGTGGGTTCTTTCACTTCTATTTTACCCTCTGGTTCTAAGACACCAAGACAGTTTTCTTTGATAATTTCATGAAATATGATCTGTAGGCTTTTTCTTTGATCATGACTTGTAGATAGTAAAATAATTCTTGAATTGTCTCTTCTTGATCTCTTTTCTAAGTCAGTTATTTTTCTGATGAGCTATTTCATATGTTCTATTTTTTCATTCTTAACTTTTTTATTATTTCTTGATATATTGTATAATCTTTAGTTTCAACTTGTGCGGTTCTAATTTTAAGGAATTATTTTATTTAGTGAAATCTTATATTTCTTTCCATTTGATCAATTTTATTTGTTATGGTGTTGTTTTCTCCAATACTTTTGTATTTTTTTAAAAATCAAATTATTTATTATTTCTTCAAAATTCCTTTCCTTTTTCTCATGCTTTACCTTATTTTCTTCTCCCATTTTTATATAATTAAAAAAATTAGTTTTTAGCACTTTTAGGGGTTTTGTGGAGTTTGCATTCACTTTACATTTTTCTTTGGAATTTGGCTTGTACCCATTTTGATTCCATTGTCATCTTTTGAATTTTGTGTTTTTCTTTCTATCACCACATCAGAGTTTTATGGTGAGGTTCATTTTTATTTTTTTCTCTTTTTTCGCTGCTATTTCTTGATTTTGAACTTTATGTTAACTTTTGCCCTGTTTCTGGAACTAGGGAATGGAGAATGGAGGGTTAGGGATACTGTCTTAAACTTCAGAGTCTTTTTGCAATGCGTTTTGTTTGTTTGTTGTTGGTGGTGGTGGTGTTTGGCTCATTTAGATGGGATTGGAAGTTTTTGATGCTTCCCATATGTGATCTAGGGAGAGTTGTACTAACTCCTCTTCTGTTCTGCATTGTCCTCCTCATCTAGGAAGGGCTTCTAACTTTTTTGGATTGCTATTGTTATTGTTTTTCAATGTACCTAGGTCACACTGAACACAGATTTAACATAATTAAGTGGGCTACAAATTTGGAACCAGTAGAAAAATTCCTGAATCCTGTTCTTGCTAATTACTATAGTAGTAAAATATGTACTGAACTTAGTGTCTTCTAGATAAATATTTACTTTCTTCTCAACAATTTGAGAGATAAATGAAGAAAATGCTGTTTTTTCATTGAAGATCAGATTATTTGTAATTTCCTAACAGTCATACAATCAGTAAAATTTGGAACTTCTGCATTTTAACCCAAATTTCAACTGCATAATAAATTATGTTATTATATATATATATATATATATATATATATATATATATATATATATATATATATATATAAAATCATTGGCATGTAAAGAAAAAAAAAAATCTTACGATGAGTTGGATGCTCTCAGAAAAACCTGGAAAGTGCTCCATGAACTCAAACAAAGTGAAATATGCTGTGTACAAAGTAATAGCAACGTGCTGGCATGATCAGCTACAAATGATTGCTGTTCTTAACAATATAATGATCCATGACTATTCTGAAGGACTTATGATGAAAAATGCTATCTATATTCAGAAAAAGAATTAATTGTGTCTGAATACAGATTGAAGCACAGTTTTTATTACTTTATTTTTCTTGATTTTTTTCCCCCTGAGAAGTGGGAGATCTGTGTTTTCTTTCACAACATGACTTAATGGAAATACTTTGCATAACTTTACATTTGCCTTCTTAAACAGGGGTAGGAGTGGGGAGTAAAAGGGAAAATCTACAACTCATTTTTAAAACAAAGGTAAAAATTGTTTTACATATAACTGGGAAAATGATATATTAAATAAATATACAAAGAGAAGTATCTGTCTTTACCTTGGTTTTTAAAGCCTTCCTTAATATGGTCTCAAATTAATTTTCTACTATTACTTCATGTTAGTTCTTTTGACATATTCTACAACACTGGCTTATTAGATGTTTATCTGTCTTTTCATCCCTTCTCTCATCTCTAGGTCTGCATACAGTCTCAATCCCATGCATAGAGTATCCTCTTTCTTCACTTCTGACTCTGAGAATACTATACCTCTTGTAAGGTTAAGATCAGGTTTCATTTCCTATAGAAAATTTTGTCTGATCTTTCTTGTTAATATTTTCTGCCTCCCTAGATTATCTTGCACTTACCAATTTTATGTATGCTATTCCCACCTCTATCACCAGCTTGTTCAGTAGAATGTTAAGTCCTTGAAGATAAAGTCTTTTTATATTGTATCCATGTGTTCCCAGAATTGACCACAGTGTTTTGCATAAAATAACAATTTAACAAAAGTTGTTGATTTATATGTCAAAAGCAAAAGTCAGAGAAACTATACTGACAACATTTCAAATATCACAAAGTCATGAGGAGCTACAAAATACAATAATAGAATCTGAAAATAATCAGAACACTAGCATGAAGTTATTGAGTTTGAATAGGGACAGAATGCTTTGTTAATTATGATCACAAATTTTCTTTATGATATAACTTGCCTTTATTGCTACTCTTAGGTTATTACTAGAAATATGTTGTTACCTGCATGTGCCCTCTATGAATCTTTCTATATAGATATTCTGATGTTCTTAAAAGTCACAATAATATATAATTATTAATAGAATTTTTGAGTTTTAAAAAAAGTGGAAAAATTTCAGTTTCTGAAATCATTCTTTAATTTCTTAAAGAATATAATTCATTTTCTTCTTCTGAGTCCAACTCACTGTTCATCAGTACTGCCTATATTAAATATATGCATATAGGAATATATATATATATATATATATATATATATATATATATATATATATACATATACATATTTATTAATAACTAGAATTCTATGACTGAAATTTGGGTTCTAACATTTACTAGCCATGTAACTAAAAGTTATCTAAACTGGGGCCGGAGCCAAGATGGCGGAGAAGAAACACACGACTCTGTGAACGTCCTCACTCCCTCACAACCAATTAGATAAATTAAGTCTCAAAATAAGCCCAGGACTGATAGATACCACAAGGACTGGAAGCACGACTTACCAGCTGAAGAGAATCTGGAGTTTCAACAGACAAGGTCAGTCCCCAGGGGAGGAAGAAGAGAGGCCAGCACAGACGGCTGGGTGCTCGCATACTGCGCCCATTGCGCTGGGAAGGGCTGTGGGATCAGAGAAGCCACTGAGGTAAAGGAATCTGGCACAGGCTGTTAGCTCTTCTCTGCTAATTATTTAGCAGTTCAGAAGAGAAAGCCAAAATATTTTAAAACTCAGATTAGATTGTCCCCGGACCCTGGAAGTGACTCAGCAGATCTCGGCACCAGGGGGTGTGGCCTCAGCTACCACCTGAGAATAGTTAAGAGATTGACAAGTGGGTGGATATGGCCCAAGGCAACACACACTGCCTAGATTAGCTGGAGGGAGTGGAACTCAGCTCCAGGAAGTCCCAGAGAAGCGGAACCTTTGAACTAGGGACCGCGGTTTCTGGCAGACACTTCCAGTTTGAGCACAGGGGCTTTTCACGTCACCTGCTGCAGACATCCACGTCCCACCCGGACACATAGGCTGGGCTTTGTGCTGTCTTTACTATTCAACGCCCTCGAGCACAGCAGTGCTAATCACCTCTGGGGCACTTCCAGGGAGGGGGTGGGGAACTCTCTCCCAAAGCTCTATCTTAGCTCAGGTGCAGGAGCCGCTGCATCCATCCAGTCTGGGAGGAAGCTGGTAAAGAAGTAAATAAATAATTTCCTACCCCAGGGACAGACCCCAAAAGATTTTTTAAATATGAGCAAAAAAGCCAGAAAAACTATAGATTCCTTCTATACAGAGAAAGAGCGGGTATCCAACCCCGAGGAAGTTAACAGCAGAGAGACAGCAGATGACAACCTAAAGGGGAACGATTCCTGCCCCCCATCACATAACTCTCTCCTAGAAGACACTCTTAAAAAATTAAGGGAGTTTGAAGAAAAATGGGGAAAGGAAAAGGAAGCTATGATAGAGAATAACAACGTCCTGAAATTGGAGTTGGAAAAAAAAAAGAATCCACAGGAGATGCAGGGAAACAAAATTTATGAATTAGAAAAGGTTAAAAAAATACAGGAAAGTAGGATTTCTGAATTGGAAAAGATAAAAAAGTCTCAAGAAAATAGAATTTCTGAATTGGAAAAAGAAAATAATTCTCAAAAAAAAAAAAATTAGGGAAATGGAAAAAAATTCAATAGAGCAAAATAATTCATTTAAAAACAAAATTGGGCATTTACAAAAAGAACTAAAAACTGTGAAAGAAGAAAATAACTCCTTAAAAGTCAGGATGGAACAAATAGAAATGAATGATTCACAGAGAACCCAAGAATCAGTCAAACAAAACAAAAAAAATGAGAGGCTGGAGAACAACGTCAAATGCTTACTGGGAAAATCTATAGACCTGGAAAATAGATCTAGGAGAGATAATCTGCGGATTTTTGGACTTCCAGAAAACTATGACCAAAAAAAGAGCCTAGATTCTATTTTACAGGAAATTATCAAAGAGAACTGTCCAGAGATAATAGAAACAGAAGGGAAAGTAGATGTGGAAAGAATTCATCGAACTCCTTCTGAAATAGACCCTAAAAAAAGAACACTACGGAAGATAGTGGCTAAGCTGCAGAATTACCACACAAAGGAGAAAATCCTGCAAGCAGCTAGAAAAAAACAATTTAAATACCAAGGTGTCACAATAAGGGTCACGCAAGATCTGGCTGCCTCCACATTAAAAGATAGAAGGCCCTGGAACCTGATATTCCGTAAGGCAAAAGATCAAGGACTGCAACCAAGAATGAACTACCCAGCTAAGTTTAGCATCTTTTTCCATGGAAGAAGATGGTCATTCAATGAAACAGAGGAATTCTATATGTTTCTAAGAAAAAAACCAGACTTAAACAAAAAATTTGATCTACATCCACAAGATTGAAGAGAAACAGAAAAAGGTACACAGAACCCTTGAGAACTGTAACTCTGTTGTGGGTATATAAAAAATACTCAAGGATAATTTGATTTTACTGATATAAAAGAAAAAAAGGGGGGTGTAGTAAAGGGAAGGAGGTCGTTTCAGAAAAAGGGGAAGGAATGATAAAAAGAGGGAAACTACATCCCAGGAAGAGGCATAGAAAATACACCATATCTGAGGGAACTTAGTGAGGGGGAGAATCATTGTGTGAATCTTACTCTCATCAGGAGAGGCTCAAAGAGTAAATAATTAACATATTTGTTTTTCAGAGAATTTTCTCTCACCTCATTAAAAGGGGGGAGAGGAAAAGGGAAAAGGAAAAGGAGAATAAGTGAAGGGACTTGGAGGGAGGGGGGAGGGATCCTAAAAAAAAAAAAAAAAAAAAGAGGGAGGGTTGCGCGTCACAAGGGGGGTCTGTAAATTAAATATCAGGGAGGGGGATCAGGGGGGTCAAGGGAAAAAAGCATAATCTGGGGATGATACGATGGCAGGAAATACAGAATTAGTCATTTTAACTGTAAATGTAAATGGGATGAACGATCCCATCAAACGGAGACGGATAGCAGATTGGATCAAAAAGCAGAACCCTACAATATGTTGTCTACAGGAAACACACTTAAAGCAGGGAGATACATACAGAGTAAAGGTAAAAGGTTGGAACAGAGCCTATTATGCTTCAGGTAAACCCAAAAAAGCAGGGGTAGCTATCCTTATCTCAGATCAAGCAAAAGCAGAAGTAGATCTCGTTAAAAAAGATAAGGAAGGAAACTATATCCTGCTGAAAGGTAGCATAAATAATGAAGCCATATCAATACTAAACATATATGCACCAAGTGGTATAGCATTTTACTTTCTAAAGGAAAAGTTAAGAGAACTGCAAGAAGAAATAGACAGTAAAACTATAATAGTGGGAGATCTCAACCTTGCAGTCTCAGATTTAGACAAATCAAACCACAAAACAAACAAGAAAGAAATTAAAAAAGTAAATAGAACATTAGAAAAACTAGGTATGATAGACCTTTGGAGAAAACTGAATGGCAATAGAAAGGAATATACTTTCTTCTCAGCAGTTCATGGATCCTATACAAAAATTGACCATATATTAGGACATAAAGATCTCAAAATTAAATGTAGGAAGGCAGAAATAATAAATGCCTTCTTCTCAGATCACAATTCAATAAAAGCTACGTTCAGTAAGAAGTTAGGGGGAAATAGACCAAAAAGTAATTGGAAACTGAATAATCTCATCTTAAAGAATGTCTGGGTGAAAGAGCAAATTATAGAAACAATTAACAAATTCACCCAAGATAATGACAATGATGAGACATCATACCAAAATCTTTGGGATGCAGCTAAAGCAGTAATAAGGGGAAATTTTATATCTTTAGAGGCTTATTTGAAGAAAATTGAGAAAGAGAAGATTAACGAATTGGGCTTACAACTTAAAAGGCTAGAAAAAGACCAAATTATAAACCCCCAACCAAAAATTAAACTCGAAATACAAAAATTAAAAGGAGAAATCAATAAAATTGAAAGTAAAAAAACTATTGAATTAATAAATAAAACCAAGAGTTGGTTTTATGAAAAAGCCAATAAAATAGATAAACCTTTGGTAAATTTGATCAAAAAAAAGAAAGAGGAAAATCAAATTGATAGTCTTACAAATGAAAAGGGGAATCTTTCCACCAATGAAGAGGAAATTAGAGAAATAATAAGGAGTTACTTTGCCCAACTTTATGCCAATAAATTTGATAACTTAAGTGAAATGGATGACTTCCTCCAAAAATATAGGCTCCCTAGATTAACAGAGGAGGAGATAAATTGCTTAAATAGTCCCATTTCAGAAAAAGAAATAGAACAAGCTATTAATCAAGTCCCCAGGAAAAAATCCCCAGGGCCAGATGGATTCACATGTGAATTCTACCAAACATTTAAAGAACAATTAGCCCCAATGTTATATAAATTATTTGAAAAAATAGGGGATGAAGGAGTCCTACCAAACTCCTTTTACGACACAGACATGGTACTGATACCTAAACCTGGTAGATCGAAAACTGAGAAAGAAAATTATAGACCAATCTCCTTAATGAATATTGATGCTAAAATCTTAAATAAGATATTAACAAAAAGACTTCAGAAAATCATCTCCAGGATGATACACTATGATCAAGTAGGATTTATTCCAGGAATGCAGGGCTGGTTTAATATTAGGAAAACTATTAATATAATTGACCATATTAATAATCAAATTAATAAGAACCATATGATCATCTCAATAGATGCAGAAAAAGCATTTGACAAAATCCAACATCCATTCCTACTAAAAACTCTTGAGAGTATAGGAATAAATGGACTATTCCTTAGAATAATCAGGAGCATATATTTAAGACCTTCAGTAAGCATAATATGCAATAGAAATAAACTGCAACCTTTCCCAGTAAGATCAGGAGTGAAACAAGGTTGCCCACTATCACCATTACTATTCAATATAGTACTAGAAACGCTAGTCTCGGCAATAATAGCCGAGAAAGAGATTCAAGGAATTAGAGTAGGAAATGAGGAAATTAAACTATCACTTTTTGCAGATGACATGATGGTATACTTAGAGAACCCCAAAGACTCTGCTAAAAAGCTACTAGAAATAATTCAAAATTTCAGCAAAGTGGCAGGATACAAAATAAATCCACATAAATCCTCGGCATTTTTATATATCACTAACAAAATGCAACAGCAAGAGATACAAAGAGAAATTCCATTCCAAAGAAATGTGGAGAGTATAAAATATTTGGGAATCCATCTACCAAAGATAAGTCAGGAATTATATGAGAAAAATTACAAAACACTTGCCACAAAAATAAAATCAGATTTAAATAATTGGAAAGACATTCAGTGCTCTTGGATAGGCCGAGCGAATATAATAAAGATGACAATACTCCCCAAACTAATCTATTTATTTAGTGCTATACCAATCAGACTCCCAAGAAATTATTTCAATGACCTAGAAAAAATAACAACAAAATTCATATGGAAGAATAAAAGGTCGAGAATTGCAAGGGAACTAATGAAAAAAAACTCAGAGGAAGGTGGTCTAAGTGTACCTGATCTAAAGCTATATTATATAGCAGCAGTCACCAAAACCATTTGGTATTGGCTAAGAAATAGACCGGTAGATCAGTGGAACAGATTAGATACAAAGGACAAAAAAGGGTACATCTATAGCAATCTAATCTTTGACAAACCCAAAGATACCAACATTAGGGATAAAAATTCATTATTCGGAAAAAACTGTTGGGAAAACTGGAAATTAGTATGGCAGAAATTAGATATGGATCCACACTTAACACCATATACCAAGATAAGATCAAAATGGGTCCATGATTTAGGCATAAAGAGGGAGATAATAAATAGATTAGAGGAACAGAGGATAATCTACCTCTCAGACTTGTAGAGGAGGAAGGAATTTATGACCAGAGGAGAACTAGAGATCATTATTGATCACAAAATAGAAGATTTTGATTACATCAAACTAAAAAGTTTCTGTACAAATAATACTAATGCAAACAAGATTAGAAGGGAAGTAACAAATTGGGAAAATATTTTTAAAAACAAAGGTTCTGACAAAGGTCTCATTTCCAAAATATATAGAGAACTGACCCTAATTTATAAGAAACCAAACCATTCTGCAATTGATAAATGGTCAAAGGATATGAACAGACAATTATCAGAGGAAGAAATTGAAACTATATCCACTCACATGAAAGAGTGTTCCAAATCACTACTGATCAGAGAAATGCAAATTAAGACCACTCTGAGATACCACTACACACCTGTCAGATTGGCTAAGATGACAGGAACAAATAATGATGAATGTTGGAGGGGATGTGGGGAAACTGGGACACTAATACATTGCTGGTGGAGTTGAGAAAGAATCCAGCCATTCTGGAGAGCAATCTGGAATTATGCCCAAAAAGTTATCAAACTGTGCATACCCTTTGACCCAGCAGCGCTACTACTGGGCTTATATCCCAAAGGAATACTAAAGAGCGGAAAGAGACATATATGTGCCAAAATGTTTGTGGCAGCTCTTTTTGTTGTAGCTAGAAACTGGAAGATGAATGGATGTCCATCAGTTGGAGAATGGTTGGGTAAATTGTGGTATATGAAGGTTGTGGAATATTATTGCTCGGTAAGAAATGACCAGCAGGAGGAATACAGAGAGGCTTGGAGAGACTTACATCAACTTATGCTGAGTGAAATGAGCAGAATCAGAAGATCACTGTACACTACAACAACAATACTGTATGAGGATGTATTCTGATGGAAGTGGAAATCTTCAACATAAAGAAGAGCCAACTCACTTCCAGTTGATCAATGATGGACAGAGGTAGCTACACCCAGAGAAGAAACACTGGGAAATGAATGTAAATTGTTAGCACTAATATCTGTCTGCCCAGGTTACATGTACCTTTGGAATCTAATGCTTATTGTGCAACAAGAAAATGATATTCACACACATGTATTGTACCTAGACTATATTGTAACACATGTAAAATGTATGGGATTGCCTGTCATCTGGGGGAGGGAATAGAGGGAGGGGGGGATAATTTGGAAAAATGAATACAAGGGATAATATTATAAAAAATATATATATAATAAAAAATTTAAAAAAAATACAAAAAAAAAGTTATCTAAACTATCTGGAATTCAGTTTCTCCATTTTTAAGGAGTAAAAAAATACTTTCCCTATATATCACACAGTATTGTTCTATTTATTAAATCAAAAAACAACACATAAGTGTAAGTTTTCATAGTTGATAATTATTTAATGTTTATTTAGTTTATCTCAAGCTATAGAAACATCTTCATTATACACATTATACACATACAAAAATATACTTAAATATGATGACTTAGTTTAAATATGATGACATAGTTTACAAACTATGTGCAAGAGCCTGTGCAATACATTATAGTCATTTTCCCATAGAGTTAGACTTATCTTTTTCTTGAGTAATCATGTATCTCACTGAGAAGTTATTTTAAAAATATTGAACTTATGCAGTTATCCCAATAGCATCTGAAACCAAGAGTACATAGAAGATCCTGTGTAATATTCTCTTTAAAATGTTATGTTCTCTGTTGAAGTTTTCTTGGGGTCTATGGGAGCAGCCTTCATTTCAGTTCAGTTATCACCACCAGAGTATCCAGGGGTTAAAGTCCAAATCCTTTATTGTCTCTTTCAAATTCTTGTCTCTTCACTTGGGGCTCGGCTAGTTTTTCTGGAGGCCTTCCAGATCTTGGTTTCAGTGGAGAATTGAAGGAAGAAAGCTTGCCACCACTTCTCTATCTTCCTTAGTTCTGCTTCTGGCTGAGTTTGTTTGAGCTTATATGGTCTCTCATCAAAGGTGTGAATCTTGTAGAACTATAGTAAGTACTAAGTACATGTACTGAACTAGAGAATTGTTAAGCACCATGCTATATAACCACTGTCTCTAACAATTCCACTGAGTTAGTACCTTGTAAGAATCCTTTGTTTCAAGTTCAGAGAAAGACATAGCCTAGTATCTAGTTATCAAGATTATATGAGCAAAGGTAGCAAATAACAATGGCAAGCATTCCTCTCCCCATTTTATGCTTAATTGGATATTACTAATCATAAAGTGTGCAAAGTGTCTCTACTGTTACATATTTCAAAAAATTTTCTATGTCCAAGGAAGTAATTTTTTTTTTCTTTATAAACCTAAAACTACTAGCAAACTAATTAGTTTTTTTCTGCTAAACTCTATAAATAATGACAAAAATACTGGCTAGGTGAGTATAGAGTACTGTTATTATCTCTTCAGCTTTTGATCTACTTAATTACATTTGAGTTCAAGCCAGATTCTAGTTTTTTTTTTTTAAGAGAATCTAACACTAATATAGATATTAATCTGCAAGATATGAGTTTATTCTTTACTAAGAATTGTAAAATGAAAGATACAGTCTTAGCCTACAGAAACAGAAATGCCTACTATGGTTTTGTTGCAACAGCAAGCACTCAAGAGATTCCAAGCTTCCTGTATCCTGGAGATCTTCTGATACTATGCCCTACCATTTAAACCTGGGAAAGCTTAGCTGGGTTTGAAGAGTTCAAAGATAGTAGCAGAGTTCAATATCTCAAAACATTATGCACTTTGGGATGTCATTCAGCTGAAGTCACCAGTAGTGAAGCAAAAAAAAAAAAAAAAGAAGAAGAAAAATCCTCTATCCAGTGAGAACCACTCAATTACAATTCTACAAGACATAAAGCTCCTCCAATATTGACTAATGCATTTTTGGTTGAACCATAATACTAAATACTAAAATAGTAAAACAAACAAACAAACAAAACAATTTGGAATTGTACCCAATCAACCACTGTTCAGCCTGAATTTTCACCTAGATATGCCAGTTCTATTCCCCAAAGAGCTCTAAGAGAGAGGGCAAGGATTAATATGTCAAGATAAATATGCAAATATGTGTATGTATACACATTTACATACATTCTATATGTATGTACATATCCGTGCATATATGTCTTTGTGTGTGTGCTACTATTTTTAAATCTTTGAAAGGAACTAATGGACAGTTAAAAAAACAAAAAACAGAAACAAAAACATTGAGACCATGTTGAAGATGATTATAATAAGCAATATTAAGGAGTGGAGTCAAAATGGCAGAGAGTACCTGTCTTCCCTCAGAAACAACACTACATTATACCTGTGAATGGATTTTGAAGTGACAGAACCTACAAATAGTTAGAATGTAACAAATTTCTAGCATTAAGATTTCTTGGAAGGATTTCTGTAAAAGTCTGTCTAAATTGGTTGGGAGGGATAGAGGGGACAAAAAGGTCCAAAGCAAAGAGGCCTCTAGTGGGAGGCTCTTAGGCAAAATACAGCACATTTGCCTCTTCTGTCATGGTTCAGAAGGCTATTGGATAAGCAGACTAGTTGTGAGATCTCTAAGACAACTACAGAAGGCAAATAGTTATATATATAAAAAACTATTTATATGTATATATATATATATATATATATATATATATAAATACGATATAAGTATTTATATATGTATAAACATATGTGTGTTTATACATATATAAATACTTATATCGTATATATACATGTCACATACAAATTATACCAAATAAATATCCATTAACTGGGAAATATTTTTTAAATTATGATATATAAAGAAAATGGAATATTATGGTGTTATATAAAAACTTCACAAAGCAAAGTATTTCATTTTTTTAAAAAAGGAGAATCTTCTATAATTTTATACATGGTAAAGTTACTAGAAATAAAGCAATTCACTAAATAGCACCATTATTATGAAAAAATAAGATTGAACAACTTGATAGTTCTAATTATTGGGGGCAGCTAAGGGGCTCTGAATAGAGCACTAGTCTGAAATCAGGAGGACCTGAGTTCAAATCTGGCTTCAGATACTTAACACTTCTCTGACTCTGGGTAAATAACTTAACCCCAATTGCCTCAGAAAAAAAAAAAAAAAAGGATAATTCTAATTATTACAGTGTTAAATATAAATCCAATAAACCAAAGATAGCATACTAGTTATAACCTGATAGAGAAATTAGAGACTCAAATTGCAGAATGAGTTATACATTTTTATACAAAGTCAAAGAAAATAATTTGTTTGCCAGACAATGCATATTTGTTTTCTTAGTGAGTTAACATAGTAGTCACTTGATAAATATTCTGACAGGCTTACTGGAGTGGGATAGAGAAAAAAGAAATGCTTGTAATTTGGAAAACAACAACAACAACAACAGAGTTGCCTCTTCTCTTGTATTGCCTATGCATAGACCCAGTACAATGATCCTCAGACATACTTACTACTCTTACTAATGGTATATATAACTGTAAAAGAGACTACCCTAGGAATATTAGCTAAATATATTATGAATAGTTTTTGCCACAGTGTTGCACTAAATACTTTTGCTTTTGTACTCTAAATGATGAAGGGAAAATATAGACATATTGAATAGAATATTTTGAGCTAGGATTTTTTTTAATAGCTTTTTATTTACAAGTTATATGCATGGGTAATTTTAGAGCATTAACAATTGCCAAACCTTTTGTTCCAATTTTCCCTCTCCTTCCCCCATCCCCTCCCCCAGATGGCAAGTTGACCAATACATGTTAAATATGTCAAAGAATAAATTAAATACAATATATGTATACATATCCATATAGTTATTTTGCTGTTCAAAAAGAATCGGACTTTGAAATACTGTACAATTAGCCTGTGAAGGAAATCAAAAATGCAGGCAGACAAAATTAGAGGGATTGGGAATTCTATGTAGTGGTTCGTAGTCATCTCCCAGAGTTCTTTCGCTGGGTGTAGCTAGTTCAGTTCATTACTGCTCTGTTGGAGATGATTTGGTTGTGAGCTAGGATTTTGAATGAAATTTAATCCATAGCATACTTTGAATCTGGGATAGCTCCATTGTGAGGTAGGATAGCTTAGTGGTTATAAAAGGTTTTTTATTTAGTAAATATTTATTATGTCTATGATATTGAGGATACTATGATAGGATAAGAGAAGGATTAGTCATTGTAAATATTGTACATATAAGCACTAATATATTATGCCATATTTTTGATTGGGAAAAATTAAATTTATCTTATAATTTTAGATCGCCTACATTGGCTCATGAATTACTCATCCCTTCCTCCTTCTTATCAAGAAAGTATGAAAAAGAGTAGAGAAACTAACATATCAAAATATAAAGCTCACTAACATATCAAAAAAAAAATGTTCCATTTCTACAAAATAACAGATAAAGGTGGTTTTTCATGTATCTTCTCTGATTCATATTTAACCATTAAGATTTTATATTGTATCTATGATTTTGTTTTTGTTGTTTTCACTAATCGTATATACTATATGTTATATAGATTTTTTTCCAGTTTCTCTTTAATTTATTTTACATGTGTTTATATATCTTCCAATACTTCTCATTAGCATCTTGCAACATAGTAATATTCCATTACTTTCATGTACAGAATTTTTTTAAAGGTAATCTATAATCAATAAACTTTGTTTCCAGGTGTTTACCATTCCTAAGAATGTTGCAAAAATATTTTGGTGTCTTAACAATTTTTCTTTTTCTTATGGTCTTCCTTAGATACTCCTAGGTCATGAGTATTTTTGTCACTTGAAAAAAAAATTCTAAGTTTCTTTCTACGTGTATAGTGATAAATCCATTCCAGCTACTCTAACCATGAATTAATGTGTAAATTTTCCTATAACCCCCTTTTATATTAATATTTAGTTATTCATTACTTTTCTCTTCTTTACCAATTTTCCCAGTGTAAAGAGATATATCACTGTAATTTTGATTGTTACTTCTATAAATAATAATTATTAGTAATATTCTTTTACTTTATTATTTATAGTTCATAATTCTTTTTTTTTTTTTGAGAATTGTTTGTTCATATTCTTCAGCAACTTCACTGTTAGAAAATGGCTTTTGGGACACCCTATTTGTTATTTTTTTCATAAGCTTTGTTTATCAAATACTTCAATCAAATGCAAAAAAAAATGCATCAAATGCAAAATAGATTTTCTAATAATTCTTATCAAGTAAGGCAGACTTGATTTCCAGAGGTGGGGGCAAGATGATGGGGTGAAACCAGGAAGCTGTTCAAGTTCTCCTATTTTCCCTAGAAAACCATATGAAACCAAATCTCTAAACAGTATCTGACAGAATGAAGCCACTCTCCAGCCCAAGATAAATTGGAAGAACTTCAAGAAATGTTAGTCTCACTGGGATGAAATGAGTGCTGAGTACAGACCAGACAGTCTGGAAAAGTTGGTGAAAGGGTCTTGAATTTAGCATATCAGCAACTGAGAGCTTCAGTCCTGACTCAGTAAAGAAGCAGACCAGTGGGCAATCCTTAGTATCAGCTCAGAAGGCAAATTCTAGGAAATCAAGCTATTTCCTGGAAAGAGCAGATAAAATTACTCCTGTTGGGAGCAAAACAATAAACACAAGGGAACCCCTGTGCTCAGATGAAATGTTCAGAGCTTCACAGTAACTATGAGACAGTGGTTCCTTTGCCACAGGAGCAGATCTCAATCATGAAAGTAAAAAATAGGAAATACAAAAAGAAAAAGAAAGAAAATTAGCAAAAAAAAAAAAAAAAAAAAAAAAAAAAAAAAAGACAAGATATCCACAGAGGAAATCTCAAAGAGTGATATGAATTGATCTCAGTCACAAAGAGGCTTCTTGGAAATACTCATAAAAGACTTTAAAAGGCAAATAAGAGAGGTAGAAGGAAAAATGAGAAAAGGAGAATAAACAAGAGAGAATAAAAAGTTTGAAAAAGAAAGTCAACTTCTTAAAAAATATAATTGGCCAAATTAAAAAAAAAAATCCACTGAAGAAAACAACACCTTGAAATGTAGAATTAATCAGAGGAAAAAAGAAAAAGAAAAACTAACTGAAGAAAATCACATATTAAAAAGTAGAATGGGCAAATGAAAGCTAATGACTCTATGAGACATCAAAAATCATTCAAACAAATCTAAAATAATGAAAAAAAATGGAAGAAAATGTTAGATACCTTATTGGAAAAGCAGCCAACATGGAAAATAGAAATAGAAAACACGACTTAAATATTAATGATCTATCTGAAGGCCAAGATCAAATAAAGCCTGGATACATTCTTCAAGAGATCATCAAGGAATATTGTCCTGGTATACCAAAAAGAGAGAGGGAAAAGATAACTGAAAGAATCCATCAATCATCTTTGGAAAGAGATCACTCAAAGAATACTCCAAGGAACATTGACACAAAATGCCAGAACCATAATCTTAAGGAAAAAGTGCTGCAAGCTGCCAAATAAAAGCAATTCAAATATCAAGGAATAACACTTAGGATTACCTAGGAGATAGCAGCTTCTACAATAAAAGATCAGAGGGCCTGTAATATCATGTACCAGAAAGCAAAAGACTTAGGATTACAACCAAGAATTTACTACCCAGAAAAACTAAGTGTCATCTTTCAGGGAAGGAGATGGAGCTTTGATAAAGTAAGAGGTTTTCAATCATTTCTCCAAAACAAAACAGAAAATTTGCTCTTCAGACATAAGACTCAAGAGAAACATAGAAAGTGTTTACATTGCTAGATGGGAAAATCATATCTGTAACTCTTGAGAACTATATTTGTTATTGGGGAAGTTAGGGGAGGGCACATTACATGAATGAAGGATGTGGTTGTCAATAGACTCTGATGTAATTATTATTTAAAAAAAAAAGACATTAAGGGGTGGAAAAAGGATTGTCCTGAGAGAAGAGGAAAGGAAAGGTACAATAGGACAAATTAGATCACATGAAGAAACAAAAAAGAACTATAAAAATAGAGGGAAATAAGGGAGGAGAAAGAACATTGTCTGAAGCCTAATCTTTTAAGTTTTGGCTCAAAGATGGAATAACTTAATCATTCAACTGGACACTGAAATTAATCTTACCCTATAAAGAAGTAGGAAGAGAAAGGGAAAAGAAAAGGAAAATGCTGGACAAAAGGGAGGGCAGAAATACTAGGAGAAAGGGATAAGAGCCCAGAAAAGAGAGCAGATAATGGGTGGAATGTGTTAAAAACAAAACACTAATAAGGAGGGGCATGGTAGAAAAAGGAAACAACCAGTATATATAGTAGAAAAAATAGGATGGAGGAAAATAGAGAGCTGGTAATCATAACTGAATATGAAAGGAATGGAATTTCCTATAAAATGGAATCAAATAGCAGAGTAAATTAAAAAACAGAATCTCACAATATATTGTTTGCAAGAAACACATTTGACATAGAGATTAATGCAGAGTAAAGGAAAAAAAGAGTTGGAGCAGAATTTATTATGTTTCAGCTGAAGTAAAAAAAAAAAAGTAGGGATAACAATTCTGATCTCAGATAAAGCAAAAGTAAAAATAGATTTAATTAAAAGAGATAAAGAATAAAAGTACATCTTGTTAAAGGGCATCATAAACAATGAGGTAGTAATGATATTAAATGTTTATGCATCAAATGGTAGAGCATCTAATTC
This sequence comes from Sminthopsis crassicaudata, assembly GCF_048593235.1. Taxonomy (NCBI): domain Eukaryota; kingdom Metazoa; phylum Chordata; class Mammalia; order Dasyuromorphia; family Dasyuridae; genus Sminthopsis; species Sminthopsis crassicaudata. The sequence goes on from NC_133619.1 coordinate 232,633,956, forward strand.
CTATTAAACCAGTTACAGAAAGAATTAGATAGCACACTATATTAGTGGGGACCTCAAACTTACCCTCTCAGAATCAGACAAATCTACCCACAAAATAAGAAATAAACTAGGGACTTTAACAGAATCTTAGAAAGCCTAGATATTATAGGTCTTTGGAGAAAAATGAATAGGGACAGAAAGGAATACACCTTTTTCTTGACAGTACATAGCAACTACACAAAAATATACCATTTTTTAGGGAATAAAAACTTTACAATCAAATGCTAAAAGGCAAAAAATAGTAAATGTATCCTTTCCAGAAAACAATGAAAAAAAATTATATTTAAAAAGGGTCAGGGAAAGATAGGCTAAAAACTTGGAAATGAAATAATCTAATTCTAAAGAATGAGTAGGTCAAACAATAAATCAAAGAAACAATCCATAATTTAATCCAAGAGAATGACAATAATGAGACAACATATCAAAGTCTATGGGATGCACCCAAAAGAGTCCTTAGGGAAAATTTTACATCTCAAAATGTCTACATAAATAAAATATAGAAAGAAGATATCAGTAAGATAGGCATACGATTAAAAAGGCTAAAAGAAGAAAAAAAATTAAAAAAACTCCCAATTAAATACCAAATTAAAAATTCTAAAACTCAAAGGAGAGAGTGATAAAATTGAAACTATGAAAACAGTTGACCTAATTAATAAAAAAAAAAAAATGAATTGTTGTTTTTTTGTTGTTGAAGGGAAAAAACCCAACAAAATAGAGAAAATTTTGGTTAACGATTAGAAAAAAAAAGAAAAAAATTTTCAGTATAAAACATAAAAAGGTAAATTTATCACCAATGAAAAAAATTAAAGAAATAATTAAGAGCTATTTTGTGCATTTATATGGCAGGAAACTTGACAATCTAATAGAAATGGATAAATATTTACAAAAATATAAGTTGCCTAGATTAACAGAAGAGGAAATAAATTGCTTAAATAGCCCCATTTAAAAAAAAAAAAAAAAGAAATTGAACCAATTTCAAGATATCAATGAATTCCCTAAGAAAAATCTCCAGGGCCAGATGGATTTACAAGTGAATTCTGCTAAACATTTAAAAGAATAATTAATTCCCTTAGTATGTAAACTAGACCCAAAGCAGAGAAAGGAAATTACAGACCAATCTCCCTAATGAATTGATGCAAAAAATTTAAATAAAATATTGTCAGAGATTAGAACAAATTATCATCAGGATAATACACTATGACCAAATGGGATTTATGCCCAAAAGACAGGGTTGTTTCAGTATCAGAAAAAAACTATTGCCATAATTGATCATATCAATGACAAAACAAACAGAAATCGTGATAATTTCAATAGATTTAGAAAAAAGCTTTTGAAAAAACACAGCACCTATTCCTATTTAAAAAAAAATATTAGAGATCAAAAGGGTAAAGGGAGTTTTCTTTAAAATAATAAGCAGTATCTATCTAAAACCAACATCAAGTATTATTTATAATGGAGAGAATCCAGATGCATTCCCAGTAAGATCAGGGATGAAACAATAATGCCTATTATCATCAATATTATACAATATTGTACTAGAAATGCTTGCTTTAGCAATAAGAAAAGAAAAAGAAATTAAAAGAATTAGAATAGGCAATGAGGAGATAAAATCATTACTCTTTGCAGTTGATAAACTTAGAGAATCCTACAAAATTATCCAAAAACATATTCAAAAGAATTAACAGCTTTAGACTTTTCTCTCTATTTCTCTCTATTTCTCTCTCTCTCTCTCTCTCTCTCTCTCTCTCTCTCTCTCTCTCTCTCTCTCTCTGTCTCTCTTTCTCTCTCTCTCTCTCTATCTCTATCTATCTAATCTATCTATCTATCTATCTATCTATATCACATCCCATATCAAAATAAGGTCAAAATGGGTACATGATTTGGGCCTAAAAGGTCATACCATAAGCAAATTAGCAGAGCAAAGGTTAGCTTAGATAATACATATTTTGGAGAAGGGAGAATTTATGAGCAAGGAAGAATTAGGAACATTATGAAATGCAAAATGGACAATTTAAATTCTATTAAATTAAAAAGAATTTACATGAACAAAACCAATAGAAACAAGATTATAAGGGATGTACAAAGCTTAGGGGGGGATAAGGAATTTTGCAGCCAGTGTTTCCAATAAAGGTCTCATTTCTAAAATATATAAAGAATTGTGTCAAATTTGTAAGACTATAGGTCATTCTCTAATTCGTAAATTGTCAAAGGATATGAACAGACAATTTTCAGATGACAAAATTAAAGCCATCTAAAGTCATATGAAAGAGCTCTAAATCACTATTGATTAGAAAACGGAAATTAAAACAATTATCTGGTACCATTTACACCTGTCTGGTTAAGATGATAGGAAAAAATAATGACAAATGTTGGAGGGGATGTTGGAAAACTGGGACACTAATGAGTTTCTGGTAGAGTTGTGAAATGATCCAACCATTCTGGAGAGCAATTTGAAACTAATCCCAGAGAACAATAAACTGTGTGTACCCTTTGACCCAGTACTGCCACTACTGGGTCTGAACCCCAAAGAAATCATATGGGAGGGAAAAGAACCCACATGTGAAAAATATCTACAGTAACTTCTTTTTGTAGTAGCAAATAATTGGAAAATTAGTAGATCCCATCAATTTTGAAGTGGCTGAATAAGTTGTGATATATGAAAGTAATGGAATATTATTTTCTATTCAAAAATAATAATGATGAAGAACCCAATTTTAGAAAGGCCTGGAAAGATTTACATGAACTGATGCTAAGTGAAACAAGCAGAACCAGAAATACATTGTACATGGTAAAAGCAAGATTGAGCAATAATCAATATGAAAGCTTTGGTTATTCTCAGTGTTTCACTGATTCAAGGCAAACCCAATAAACTTTGGATAGAAAACACCATCTTCATCCAGAAAAAGAACTATGGAGATTGAATGCAAATCAACACATGCTATGGTCATTTTTTTTTCTGTTTGTTTTTTTCCTCTCCCATGATTTTTCATTTTTATTATGATTTTTCTCTCCATGATTCTTAAAAAATGTATTTAAAAAGTAATATACATATGTGAACAAAAATTAACAAAACATACATAGGGAGATCTTTTCTAGGCAATTTGTTGCATAATTTATCAAACATTATTTTAAAATGTTCAATTTTTTTCTGATTTTTCCTTACCTAGTCTAGCTTTAACTGGTCTCCCTAATTCAAATTTCTTTCTATTCTAATAAAAAATTCACTCAATTGTCAGTCAAACAAAACAAAAGAAAACAAGAAGCAAAAATAAAAAAATAAGGAATAGTAAAATACATAGAAATTATTTTAATAAAATTGTCATGAAATGTCAAAAAGGACAGGAAAAAGCATTCATTAGCCTAAAATGTCACTTAGAAGTCAATAAAGAGGAAGAATGAAAAAAAGTCATTCAATTTGTTGATTAAGAAATCATTAGCAATTTTCTCAAGAGCAGGTTCAGTCAAATATTGAAATGAAGAGATTGAAAGGCAGATTGTTGAGTGTTTAGAAGTAAGTGAGAAGAGAGAAAGTAGAGACACAAAATATAGATGGATTAAAACAATAAAAAAACAATTACAGTAGAATATTAAATTATCTTTGCCTTTGAACTATAAAAGTAAAATCATTTTCAATATCTTGCCTATTCACATGTGATATTTTCATCAAGTATATTCTTAACAAAGTTTATATAATTATTATAAATATTCTTCAAAGTTGAATGTGTAGAAAATGGATTGGCAATATTGCTGTTTTTTCTTTCACAATTTTTATATAATATTCTATTCCATGATTTTAAAATCCTTTTTCTATACTCTTTCCCTGAGATGACTGATAAAATTATTCCTTAATATTTTCACGTTTGTATCAACTCAAACACATTTTCTCACAACTGTGCACACTCTGGTTTCACCTTTGCTCATAAGATCACCTTTCTGATAGTAATTTCAGCTTTCAATTGTACATTATAATATTAGTGTCCAAACATAGTGGTTGCTATATCATTGGTGATAAAATAGGTCATTCTAGAAGGTGCAGTATAATTACTCTGTATGCTATTTGTAAAAATCATTTTTCTTCTACTGTCACAATACTTGTTAGCTTTTTTGGCATGTATCGATAACCTATAGAGATCACAAACAAAGGTCAAGGGTATCTGGAAGAGGAAGGAGATTTGGAAGAAGAAAGATTGACCCTAAGAAGGCATTCTTGGTTGGAGACCACTTTTTGTTTCCTTTAAACATCTACTACTACAGATATAAAGACCTAGACATATTTAATGGAGTATTTAATCTCTATCTTGTTTCAGAATTTCAGGTGATACAGTGAATCTATGAGAACAATTAGAATAACACACTCCAGAGTCCCCTATCTTCACTGGAACCACTCTGATGTTACTAAGTCAAGCAAAAATGTGTATATGACTACCACTGGGACCCATGCTAATTCCCACTGCTGCTGGGGCTGAAGCTGATGCCCATGATGCCTATTATATTTAGGATTCACTATACTGCCCAAGGTATAAAGACTATGCATGCCCTTGATAGGGCCCAAGAGATATTAGCTTTCATTTTACAGTATAATTAAGAGCCTGGAAATAATTATCACCCATAAACATAAAAATTATACAAATTCAACAAACAACACTTTCTACCATTTATCATCTTTATGGACTGCTTTTTAGAGAAGCAAATCACTTTCATCTAATCACTGGTTCAAAGACACTGCCTTTTGGTATGTAGCCAGAAATATCACGAAAAATAATGCTGCTACAGAGTATTGAACTTACATATCAGGTTCTCTGATTATCCAGTTTTCTTATTCTTCTGCATTGTCTTTTTTCCACTTTGAACATGACAGCATACTGATTCTCATCTTTTATTGGAAGCCTTTCCCAACTCCTCACAATCCACCTCCTCTCTGTTATTTCCTATTTATCTGTAGCTTGCTTTGTATATATTGATTCATGTATTGTCTCATTTATTGGATTGTAAACTCCTTGAGGAAAGGCATTGTTCTGTTTTTGTTTTGTTTTGTTTTTTTGTGTGCCTAGTACTTTGCACAGTGCCTGAGTCACTTAGTAAATACAGACCCCTTATTTCAATCTTGCCAAAGAAGGGCAAGTTTTTTAGGCCAATGTTGATTCAGTCTGGTCTTCTGTTTCAAGTTTAGGAGATTTGAATCACATGATAAAAAAGAAATTCCAAAAGATTCCTTTTTATCATAATAAAGAAAGGATATTCAATAATGATAAATTGATTCATTTGAGTGCAGCTTCCCTGTTTTAAATATGATGTCTGTCAGAATCATAAATCAAATTAAGAGAAAAGCCTTTGACTTCTCCTGTGCTGAGTTTTTATACCAGGAAGCTATATCAGTGCTTAAAACCTTAGTCTCTTGGTTCAGTTAAACTCTAAAAGCTTTTTGATACCATTTGGTAGAATAGACGTTGCTCTAAGGACAAGAGGCATATGCTGAGATATTTTGCAGAACCTTGTCAAGTTCCTCATAGAGTTTCTCTATATATTCCACACAGTTTATTTGTAGTGTATGGACTAGCTCTCTGGAGGATCTCAGGACCAGCCTTGGTCTTAGTGGAGGAGTGAAGGAGGCAGGAGAGCCACCAGGAAGATGGTCAAAGATGGAGAGTCTTATTTCCGGTCCTCTCAGCCCTTAAATACTTCAGTATGAATACATCATTACAGCACACTAAGTATGTACAAACTAGAGAAATCTCAAAAAGAAAAATTATCAAGGAAAGTCCACTGTTTCCTCTTTATTATCTTGCCTCAATTTAATCAATTCTTGAGGATCTGGGGGAAATAAGTTTGGTAGTCAGACAGTGAGTATGGCTTAAGGCAGAAAAAATAAAGAAAGAAAAGTAAAGAAAAAAAAAAAGAATCCAATGTATGTGTATGTGGGGAAAGTGCAGGTGTGGGAGGGGATGAAGTTGGGGAGGAGGATCATATGCTATACAAAGAAAAGAAAATAATAATAAAGAAAAAAGTAATTGCTTATGGACATTATGAGGAAATAATTTTGAATTAAGAAAGAAGTGTCAACAAGTAGACCTTTGGGAAACTTCTTTGACAAACAGAAAATTACTTCCATTAACAAATCAATTCTGTGTAAACAATACTTTTTCCTCTAAAATACTTTAAACAATTCATTGAGGATGAAAGGACTCAAGTGACTATATTTGGTCATCATTTATTTGACTGTAGAAATAAAAGAGATTGCAGAAACAAACATTATCCACAAATTCTTTGCTGGAAGAATTGGCAAGATAAACTCCAGCAGGAATTGAATATTTGTCCAGAGGGAAGTATTTGTGGAGAATGATATAGAGTTTTATCTTTTATAAGTTCATTTTCACTTGGCAATAAGATATCAAGGTGAAGATAGATATCTGTAGTCAAAGGATGGATAAAAGTTTGCTCTGTGGGAGAGAGGTCAAGAGGATATTTGTAGCTTCTGTCTTTCTGAAACATTTTGACAGCTTGTTAATGGTAATTTTTTATCTGGGAAAAATCTGTAAAAATATTTTTTAACATTTCCCAAAGATAAAGAATCCTGGGGGACATTTTTTATATCAGATGATTTTTTTTTTTTTTTATTACACTGCAAATCAAACAAAAAAAACTTGATTTCTTATTGGTAGAATTTACCTTTTGCCCTTTCTGTGGTAAAGATTTCACAGTAATATCCTTTTGTCTCCCATTAGGCTTCTTAAAAAACAATAATGTAGGTTCATAACTGAGCTATAAACTGAATCTGGTAAATATACAAAAGTGTCTATAGAGGGGCAAGGGAAATATAGCCAATATTTACATACTAATTTATTTTAATTATAAGTCCCAAGGCTAAAATTTTTGAGTAGGGTTGCAAATATAGATATAAATTATTGCATTTTACTTGAAAATATATTATTAGCATAAAAATAATTTCTTGGTACAATAATGAATTTGCTTTTTCTGATTTTCTTAAAAAATAAGAAAACAAAATTGAATAATAACATAAATATATATCCTGATTATCATTATAAACAATTTTTAAGTATGTAAAATTCACCAACTTTTTAGCTATTTTCTTTCAGTTTCCATCAGAATTTTTTATTTTTCCATGTCATATATTTAAATTTTATTTTTATCTGATCACTTAATCTACTCTATTGATGAGATGCAAATGATGAGGTTAGTGGTAGTTGTGATGAGGTTTGAGAATTGATGTGGGGAATTCCCTCTGGTCCTCACAGGTCCAATGCAAAATAACTGGCAAATCCAAAATTTGTGTGGCAAAAGGGTTTTATTATCACTGAGAAGACAATATCTTCCCAGTGGACAAAAGGTCTATCAAGGCAATTTTACCAAGGCAACTTCCTTGGCAAGCATAATCCTGTTTAGGACTTCTGCAAAGATTCGGGGTCCAGAGTTGTCATTTATTGGCTGACTGAGACTCAGGCTTCACTTCAGAATTGAATGAGATTCCTTCAATGTTGTCAGTGTCCCAGATTAGATCTCTAATTGAAAAGAGATTACTTATCTTGGTTTTGAGCTACTGGGAGTGATTGTAGACTAATCTTCAACTCAATAGAGGGTGCAGCCATATCTCTGGTCTGATCTCCAACTGAATGAGATATTTATTTGGGAGTTTGCAGGTTTTTTTCAGGGTCTGGGAGCACCTATAAAGGGAATCCAGGATCCCCAAAAGATCTCAGTTTACTTCACTATTCTTTTTGATTCTGCTTTTCCCCTTCTTCTTTGTATTATTTTATAAGAGAGCATATACTTTAGATGTCATTGCATCTATCATAGTTTTTTTTTTTTTTTTGTTTTTATCTTGGTGACATTAGAATATTTCATTACATTAATATGTCATAATATATTCTCTCATTTTATGATATTTGCTTTCCATGTTTGTTGGATTTTTAATTAAATAAAAAGAGTGTCACAGAAATATTTGAATTGGTTTCTTTTTGCTAAGTTTAAATAATATTTCTGATCATTTATTCAATAATTACCTTGCTGGCTAATTATTATATTAACTCTTACTGTGTAAGCCAAATTAATTTCTCATAAATATAGGATTGATATGAGCTTTAGGTAAGAGCTACACTTGAAATAATTGAAGCTTCTCTGAGCCAGCAGTGAAGAGAGAATTTATCTTTCTATTTGAATAGCCCAAGGAAAGGCTCAGAGATTAGTGATCAAAAGTCCCAGTCTGAAAAAGGTAAACTAGACAATCTGGCAGGAAAGAATTTTTTTTTTCCAGAAACATAATATTCAATAATACTGAAAATCTGGGGACAGAATGTAAAGAATTTTAAATGCCAAACAGACTTCGTATTTTATCCTTGTCAGCCATTTGTGATTTCTGATCATAAAAATGTCACAAAAATCTTAACTTTTATACTAGTGATTTTAATTTGGCACCTGGAGGATAAAAGGTGGAATAAAAGAAAGGATATGCTGGGAGGTGGGGACTAGAGAAATAATTAAAATGTTATGCCATAGAGAGAAATTATGTGGGCCTGGACTAGTATGATAGCTATGAGAGTATTTATAAGGAAGAGCATATGAAAAAGGTTAACATGAATTGGCAACTGGTTAAATATGAAGAAAGAATAAGGTTGAAGAATTCCTCATGTCCTCATGATCTTACTTAGAAAGAAAGATGGTTGTAAAGATGGTTGTACCTTTAAAAAGTAAGTTCTTTTGTTTAAAAGACCTGAGCGGCAGGTTAAGACATAAATATTATGTAAGATATGTAGATTTTGAAGTGTTTGCTAGGAGTTGTATAAGATGATCATTGAAGACAAAAATCAAGACTGAAGATGTGGGTTTTCAAAAAATCTACATAGAGAAAAGAATTGAATCTATGAGAATTTGTGAGTTCCTTGAGAAACAATATAAGAGAGAAAGGAAGAAGACTCAAGACAGAGTCTTATGTGTAAACAGACACTTAAGTGGGCATAATATGGATACTGAGTAAGCAATAGAGAATGAGACAGAATACCCTACTGGATAGAAGAAGAACCACAAGATATCAGTTTTGTGAACCAACAAAAGAAGATATACAGTAAAAAAAAAAAAAAAAAAAAAAAAAAAAAAAGTTGCTAACATGCCAAACACATCAAAAAGAGCAAGAAAAATAAAGAGTGAAAAAGGCAGTAGAATTCAGCAATTAAGAAATCATTAGTAACCTTGGAGAGAACAGTTTTAGTTCTGTTATGAGAACAAAATCCAGATTACAAAGGGCTAAATAGTGAGTGAGAAAAGAGCAGCTGAAATCAATATCCCAACATATTGCTTTTTCTAAGAGTTTGGTCAAGAAGGAAAGAACAAATATAAGAGGATAAATTGCAGAGGTGATAGAGTCAAGTAAAAATGTATTTTAAGGATAGAGAATACTTGTATTGGGCATGCTTTAAGAGAGGTACCAGGGAAGGAGTTTATATATGGTTATATATAAAACATTAAAACATATAAATTTTAAACACAATAACAATCTGAGGAAGGGGAAAAGTTAGTTAGAAAGGTTGGCTTTGTGGAAGGAATGCTAATTCTTCATGAGAGATTGGACCAAAGACGATGTAGGGTAATATCAAATCATGTTAAAAATCTATGTTGGAGGGAGAAGAGGAACACATAATGAATGACTCTTTTTTTTTTTAAATTTTTTTATTTTTTTATTTTAAAGAGTGAAGTGGAGACCCCTTTTGAGAGAATAAAGATAACTTGGTATTAGGACCTGAGAAAAGAAGAAAATATTTTTCAATAGTAATTGTCAAAAAACATTGACAAAATTGTTAAGTAAAGGGACAAAAAATCACTACTTGACCAAAAAATCCTGGGAAAATTGGACAGCATTTTGGTACAAGCTAGTTATACAGCAATATCTCACACTGTGTACCAAAACAAAACCAAAATTGGTATATTATTTAGATGTAAAGGGTGATACTGTAAGCAAATTAGATAAGTATGGGATAGTTTACCTTTCAGAACTATGGATAAAGAAAGAATTTATGATCAAACAAGGGATAGATAGAATTATTGGATGTAAATGTATAATTTTTGTTACATTATATTAAAAAGATTTTATACATAAGGACACCCAGACACACACACACACACACACACACACACACACACACACACACACAATGTAGCCAAGGCTAAAAAGGAAAGCAGAAAACTGAGGAAAATGTTATAGCAAAGTTTCTCGATAAAGACCTTTTTTCTCATATATATAGAGAAATGATTCAACTTTTTAAGAATATAAGTTATTTCTCAATTGAAAAAAAAATATAAAGGACATGAAAAGGCACCTTTCAGCTGAAGAAAAGAAAGCTATCTATAGTCATATAAAAATACTCTGAATCTATTCTGAAGTATCACTCACACCTTTAAGATTGGGTAATAATTCAGAAAGAAAAAATTACAAATGTTGCAGAGGTTGTGGGAAATTTGGACCACTAATGTACTTTTGGTAAAGTTGTGAACCAATCCAAACATCCTGGAGAGAAATTTGATACCATGCCCAAAGGCTATAAAACTATTCATACCTTTGATCTAGAAATTCTACTACTAGACCTACATCCTGAATGAAAAAAATGGAAAAGATCTATGTATAAAATAATATTCATAGCAGCTTTTTTTGTGGTGGCAAAGAATTGGAAATTGAGGGGATGCCAGTCAATTGGGGAATGGATGAGCATATTGTGGTATGCACTTGTGTTGGCATACTATTTTGCTATAAGAAGCAGGATGCTTTCAGAAAAACCTAGAAAGACTTACATAAATGATTGCAAAGTGAAATAAGGAAAATCAGTAGAATATTGTACATAATAAAAGTAGGATATTCAACTGGGACTAGTTTAGCTATTCTCAGCAATTCAATGATCCAAGACAATTTCAAAGGACTTAATGATAAAATCCTATCTACCTCCAGAGAAAGAACTAATGGAGTGTGGATCAGATCAAAGCATGCTTTTTTTTGTGCTTTATTAGTTTTCTGGCTTGTTTTTCCCCTGTGCTTTCTTCTTATAACATGACTAATACAGAAATGTTTTTTCATGATTGCACATACATTACATACATCTAATTGCCTCTTTTTCCAATAAGAAGAAGGAGATGTAGAGAGGAGATTTGGAACTCAAAATTAAAACAGAAATGAATATTGAAAATATTTATATGTATTTGGGGGAAAATCAAATATTTGAAAAAATTTAAAATGACAATTTTATTTAAAAATCATAGTTTTGGAAGAAGTGATTGAAAATAAATTCTACAAATGCATAAGAATTTCCTTGCTGTAGTTGTGTCTCAGGCTAAAAAGATAAGACCAATTTGCAGTGGATTCAACACAGTGCTCTGTCTTTTTTTTTTTTTTTTTTTTTTTTTTTTTTTTTTTTAGCATAATTCTGCAGAATATAAGTAAAATCCGATGGTAGGAGGTGAAGATAATTCAAAACTGAAATTTGTCAAGAATTCAATCATCAATCATTTATTAAGTGTCTCCTCTCTGCCTGACACTGTGTTGTGCTGAAGATGGAAAGGTAAAAATAAACCACATTTTTATCTCACCATTTGGTTGAGTAATTTTGTTGAGTAATAAAATATAGCATATAGTTGAAGTGTTTTACCATTAAATTGACTAGTAAGGAAGAAAAGTTAATTTGGGATAAGTTTGTAAGTGAACATGAGACCAGTTAGTTTTGGCAGTTGTTAGGCATTTGGAAAGGGTTATAGTCAGATAGAGGAATTTCAGAATTCTTATTCAGGGAAACAGAATACTCAGGCATAATGGTTAGGTAAGGCCATTTAAAATCCTGTCCCAGATGTAGAGTAGTAAAAGTGTAATATGGTCACAAAATTAAAGACATTGATGACCTGTAAATCAAAATAGCTTTTGATAACCAGACAAGAAAGTTTTTGTCATTAAAGTCATCAGCACTCTCAAATGGTTCAATGTCACAAAATGATGTGTTTAAATTAATGGAAATACTATTAGAGAACTATTACTATCTGCTTTACATCTGTACACCATAGAATCTTTCTGCCTAACTTTCTCCTAAAATATCTTCTGGGAATTTCTTGAGAACAGGGACTGTCTTGTTTTTCTATACATTGCTCCAATACATAATACAGCTTTGTCCATATAAAGTACTTAATAAATTATTATTTTTTTCTTCTATTTCTCCAACCATTTATGCATGCATGCACCCTCACATTCTTTTTTCCCTTTATTAATTTGAGAGAACAGAATTATGTTTAATAAAATTACTATATATAGCAGTAGAGACAGTGAGTGGGGAGGAAGACTTGGAGTTAGTCATTAAATTTCTTATGATGAGAGTGAGTCACCTTAGGGCAGATATATAACTGCTGTCAAAATTTTGATAGAACGATATATAACTGGATCACAAAAATATTAAAAGAGGAAAAGGGTCAAGCGATGGCAGCAGATGGAAGACCTAGAAATGCCAATGAAAAAGGAATCTGTCTACTCCTATAACTAGTGCATGAGTTGGATGAATGGAAAAATGTAATCGATATTAGAAAAATTACCAGTTCTAAAATTACTTGTGGAGAAACTAATTTTTTTTTCTGTGATGGTAGAATAATAGAATGAATTCGGGATTGTTATTCCTTAGTACTAGTATTGAAGCATCCTGAAAAAGAGATGATTGGGTAAGGATTCAGAGAGAGAGACAAAGAGAGACAGAGAGACAGATGAAAGATAGATATTAAATTATCTGTTTACTGGAAAATAAACAAAGAAGGAAAATAAAATAAGCAAAGAAATGAGAAAGCAAGGAAGTGAGTAAGAAAAAGAAGAAGGAAAGAAGGAAGGGAAAGAGGGAGGGAGGGAGAGAAAGAAAGAAGAAGGGAGGGGCAGAGTGAGGCAGGAAGGGAAGAAGGAGGGAAGAAGAGAGGAAGAAGGGAAGAAAGGAGAAGAAGGAAGGGACAGAGAGAAAGAAAGAAAACAGGGAGGGGAAAAAGGGAGAAAAGAAATAATGAAGGAGAGAACGAGAGGAAAGGACAAATGAGAAGAGAGAACAGGAGAGTACAGGAGAGGAAAAATAGAAAAAAAAACATAACATGCAATATACTTATATAATACATGCATAATATGTGCATATATAATATATACATACATATACACATATATGCATTCAGACATACACACATACATGGATAGCTATAGAGATATAGATGAGAAATATAGCTCTATATTGCTATCTATCTTTCCTTCTTTCTTTTTTCTTAAGCCAGAGGGGATAGAATAAAGAGAACATATATTTTAATATTAAAATATTAAAAACATCATACTTGAATACATATTATGAATACCAACTCTTTATATAATAATGAATCTCCCCCAAACCCTGATTATAAATGAACAGAAATGATAATGTTATATCCTTCATTGATTTCCAAAAGACAGGAGTTCAGGCAAAATTTTCCAGGTCAAAAACTGTTTGATGAAACACTGACACCACAAGCACAATCCAAAGGAATTTTCTAACTCATTTTTCCCTAGGACAAGCAGGATAAAGGAAAAGGAAAATAAATGCACAAAAGTCTTCAAGAAGGCTTAAGCTTTGCCCTAGAAAACAATATTAAGGAACTAGGGTTCATTACTTAAACCTTTCCTTCCAATTTTTTTTAAATTAATGATTTTTTTTTTAATGCATCAGGAAATCTTTATACCATGTATCACCAGTCTATTCTATATTAGAGAAACATCTTGAACTCGTGTTCCAAATAAGGCAAACACTATAAAAATAACTTAGCTAATGAAGGTAATCTTTGATGAACAATCTCTCCAGTAAGTTCCTTCAGATTCCTAATTCCTAATATTTACCCTATTGATATTTTAACAGTGGGATGTAGCCTTTTGGCTTACTCTGAAAAATCAATGTAGATTGTACTATTGATGTCATTATTTAGTAAATTCCCCAAAGTAATCTACCCTACTTCACCCCTTTTATTCAGTTCTTGGCATAGTTTATTTTTTTCCATTTTATATTTCTATTCAAGACATAAGTACTGATGAACAAAGTTTAAGTTATAAGTCCAACTGCTCATAGGAAATATTTTACTGAAATTTCCTATTCTGTTCACTTGAGCAATCATTTCCTTTTTTTTTTTTAAAAGATGCCTCTTCCTGCTTTCAGCCAAAAGTGACTTTTTTCCACTTCAACAGTAGTAATACAGTATTTTGCTTAAGTCTCTGGATCAAAACATCTCAGCAGATGGGTTAAAACAGATCAAAGATAAAAAACAGGTTTTAAAACCTGTTGGTAAATTAGGGGGATAAGGTCTACTCCAAGCATGTGAAGATGGTAGTAGTAAGCAGATGGAAATAATGTGTTCTAGGGTCATCCACTGCATCCTAAGGAGTCATCTTGACTTTTGTCTTTTGATGACTTATAGAGAGTAAAGCTGATAACTTTATGCAATTTTGCCTCACTTAAGTCTAATCATAAATGTATCAAAACAGTTCATGATGTCATTGGTCCTCTTTAAAAATGAAGAACAAGTTTTTTTGTTTTTTTTTTTCCTTTATTTTCTCCACCAACGATTGTCTTATTTTTAACAAACCTAGTTTGGTAGGCAGGTTGAATTCCCCTGAATAAATCCAACATTTCACTGAAAGGAGATAAAGAGAAGAAGACAAGACATAAAAAGGAAAGAGAAAAAAATAAAGAAAATCAAAGAGGAGATTGACTGCTTCTTCTTTGTCTAACTCATAAGGATATCAGCAGTTCTATCTGTTCTTCCCATAGAGAAGATGAAATGTAATACTGTTTCTCCATTATCCATGAAGAAAACAACCTAAAACAAATCAAAATAGGATCCCATCTTTCACAACTGAGGAGAGAGTTATAGTAAAATAACTAGTACAGGGCCAAATGCCCTGAATACCATACTCAAGCCCTGGGGGACATAAAAATCAGAGCAAGTCTCAGTTCAAAGCTGACCTAATTAAAGACTATCGATTCATCTGCCTTTTGTACATGTTTATTCCTTGATGTCTTATTATATGAAGGTAGTGAATATTTTATTTTTGTATTTTTCTTTCTGGTGCATCATACACAAACAGTGATTAATAAATGTTTGTCAACCGAATCAAAATAAATTGAAATCAAAAAAGAATCCTCAGAATACTGTCCTTAAAATTTACCCTCTTTCCACATATTACAGTACTGAAATCATTCCCTTATTTTCTGTCTTAAAGGACTATAATCAATGTTTAACTTTTTTTCATTATATTTCATGAGTGTCAGTAAAGACAAAACAAAAACATGGACACAAAAAAACAGAACTGACTTTTAAATTAAAAGGATTGATATTATTGACAACATAGCCTGTAACCAGCCAATGTGATTTATTAAAGAATTCCTATTATCCTAGAACTGAATTGAGAATTAGCATAACTCAGTATTTAGTTGATAATTGAACATTGTTTATGATGGATTTCTCTGAAGGTTCCTAGTATGCCAGATGTTTTATCTTGGATCTGAATAATTATTAAATAAATCATTTAAAAATGATTAGTTTCCAGGAGTTGTTCACTTTTTAAAACTTAATTCTTTGAAATTATAACTAAACTTGGGATTTTGAGATACTTGTATGATATATGTCATTGTCTTCTGCTTCTTGGACTATGTGTGTGAATTAAAAAATAATGTATGATTTCCTTCTTACACTAAGAAGGTCTTTGCTGTATCAGAGACACAAGAGTGTAACAGCCAAGGTCTTGGAATTTACTTTGACATGAATTTCAAAATATCATAGAAATAGTAACATATAGCTATAATTTTAGTTTTGTATAGAATGATATGCCAATCTATTCTGGAATCATCTAAGAAATCACATAGTTATCTGAGAATCAAGTGGAAACAGAAAGAAATAGAGCCTGATGTACAAACACAGACTGATGGATTCCAAAAATGTCAAAACAGAAGCAGTGATGATTAGAGATAGAAATGAAGGAGAATGATCATAACATGGAGTCAAAAGGTAGAGTTATTCTTTTGCTGGTACTTGGAGCTGTGTGGAATACATAATTCCTAAATGAAGATAACATCTTCCATAAGAGATATTACTCCATAGGAAAAAATATTTGACTCCATAGGAAAAACAAAAAACAAACAAACAAACAAACAAAAACAATGATTCTATAGTATGATGTCAATAGTAATTATATATTATTCTTGGGAAGGTAGGCTCATTCAGTAGCTAAAAGGTTTGACTGAATTCTTAACAATGCTAAGTTCTTTACTCTGGAAGGGTCAACTCCAAAATGACATTAGTTATTTGTTTTTCTATTAGTTTAAATAATGTTCAGTTAGTCTATGTTCAGGCATATCTTATTAGCCTGAATGTTTGCAGGTAATCTATATAAAAAGTTTGACATTGTTTCTGGGTAATCATTTTATTAATAATGATAAAATATTATTGATAAAAGGAGTCAATGGCACTCTAATATACAAAAGATCCCTCATGGAACTCTCTCAATGCTTATATGTCCTTGAAAGAGTAGGTTTTCCTCTGAGGGTGGCAATTGACTCTGATTAACAAGTAATGAGAGAATATCAATGTTACTATGAGAAGTAGACTTAATCCAATTAAAGGCTGGGGAGTAGAGGGGCATAACTTTGATCATGTCATTTACTTTCAAATCATGCTTCACCTAAAGCAATTTAACCAAATAATTTATCTCTACTAAACACATGGTTTAGTACACATTGTTTATATAGTACACATTGATTAGGAATTAACTTAGATAAGATGGTCTAGATAGGATAAAATTTTGGTGGAGTTTAATTATGTTCTTCAAATACTGGGCTTCACAGGGAAAAATCCTGGATTGCCCCATAATTAATTATCACTTCTCTCATTTCCCCATTTAAATTCTGTTCAGAGGCCCAGTCTTTTCAATAAATCATTAATTGATATTACAAACATTTTATTGTTTTCTTAACTGTGTGGTTTATGATGAAAAACAATGTGCGTAGAGGGGAAATCTTCATTTTGACAGGAGAAAAGGGAGTAATCTCTTTTGATAAGTAGACCTTACAGATAAAAGGTGCATAATTAGAAAGCAAATAGTGAAAAAAACTAATAACAGGACACTTTTCTAAAAAGTTGGACCTATTAAAAAAATATTAATTCATTTAAAAGTTGCCAGATAACTGCATTTATAAAATAAAAACAAACAGACAAAAAATACAAAACAAAAATAAAACCTTCATTACTCAGTTGATACAATATAGAAAGTACTAAAATTCTAGGTCAAATAATCCAATTCTTCTTATAATTACTCTGATGAAGTTCAGCATTAACATATAGGGTGTGTTTAGTTAATTGTGTTTATACTGAGTATTTAGTAGTTGAGCACAACTTCTGGTAGGTACTACCAACAACAAATAGACTTTAATGATGTTTTAATACATATTTTATTGAAAGACCAATCTTGCTAAGTTTTCAGAAGTTTGATTACCCGCATGAGTATACTTCTCTATTTTTTGGCTGTCACTTCTCATTAATACTAACAACCAAGGTGTAGATGCACACATTATAAAGGAAAAATTTTCGTGCTAATGAAATCATAATTTTTTGAAGTGTTGTAACATACCATTTTGAAAGAATTATTTATCTGGCCTCCACATCCTGTCCAAATAAATACTTTTTCCAACTTGTGCGCAGATAATTGAAGTCATCTATCATCATTGCTCTAATCTGGTGTAGCAAATATTTCACCATTTTCCTAATCTGATATTTTCTAGGACAGCTTCTTTCACATTATTTTATGAAATTTCTATCCATGGAGATAGCTAAATACATTGGTTGTCTGATATTATTTCTCTCTCTCTGTAGTAATACCTCTAATTAATTCCAATAATATACCCTATGTCAGAAACATTGTTTCCAGAGAACAATAATAGAGAGGGCATAAGAATGCATTATAAAACACAAGAAGAAGGCAAACAGTAAAATATCATTTATTATGAACTATAATGTCAAATATGCATGAAATATTAACTAACATTAATGAGTTTTAGACATTTTAAGTCAATAAGAATATATTAAAGCAACATGGTTTAGTGGGCAGATCCTAAGATCTGCCAGGAAAATATTAATTCAAATTTGAACTCCAGGACCTAATTAGGTATGTGAACTTGGGCAAGACACTTAACTTTTTTTTGCCTCTGTTTCTTCAACTCTAAAATGAAGATGATAATAGTACTCACCTCACAGGTGTATTTATCAGATGAAACAATATATATATTTTTAAATCATTTGGCACAATCACTGATGCAAAATAAGTGCACTATTTCTTCTCCTTCCTTTTATTCATTATTTACTGTTTACCAGGCACAGCACATGAGAAAAATAAATACAAGGTGAAATAAAACAAAATGAGAAAATGAAAAGCTGAGGTGGGACCAGGAACAGGGGAAGTTCTGTGAGGAACCACACAAAGGGAAAAATTATAGAGATGAAGTGTACTTCCAATGTGAAAAATCTGGGGGTAAAATTAATTTCCAGGGTGAAAAAATATCATAATAGATAAATTCCAGAGAGTTAGAAATATATCCTGGAGACAAATGAAGTATTAGAGTAATTATATTTTTAAAAAATATTTAGCAGTTATTCCTAAATTTAGCTCTTGAGTGTATATATATGTATATATACACACACACCACACACACACACACACACACACACACACACATGCATATATATATATATATATATGTAAGCTCTGAGTATATATAAGCTAGTATATATCCCAGTTCTTCTTATTACTGTGTAGATTTGAGTAAAACATTTGATTTCTTTGTACTTCAGTTGTTCAAATAAAAAATGAAGGTATTGAACAAGATGACCTAAACATTTTTTTTTTAACCATCAATCATCCTATGATCTAAAACTATTCAATATGGCAGATTTCTTCTTCTTAGCCTATCCATTTTCTTCCTATGTAGTTGGAAACCAGGCATTACTATGTACCTTTGGTGTTCCTCATTTTTATAAAATGTTCCTTTGATCTCTATTTCAATGGTGTCTTTCCTCAAGAGATTCTTCTCCCTTCCCCATCACTCTTAATAGATTGAGATTGAAATATGCTGATTATTTTTGAAACTAACAAGATTATTTGGTCAATGCCTGAAATCTTACAAACTTAATTTTTCCTGACTTTATTTTGATACTTGCAGTACTTTATTTACAGAGAATATTCTAAAATGCAATATATAGAGATATTTAAAGTAGATCTTGATAATAATGTAGGACTCAAATCACTACTTCTAACAGTTTTCTTATTTCAATAAAGTTGAATACATTTCAATAAATTTATTTGTCATTCTATTTTGTGGCTTAAATTGGCTATGCAGTGATTTGTCCTTAGTGTATTTCACAATTTATAGATTGATTAAGATTATTAATTCAGTTTCTGCTTTGATATAGGTGATAGTCACTTCTAAAAGCTCATCTTTTATATTAAAATAGGTCACTTAAATTAATTTTTTAGAGCTCTATCATTTTATCTATGAGACAAGTATGTCAAGAGAATTTTCACTTATTTTATTAAAAAAAAAAAAAAAAGAAAAGAAAGAAAGAAAAGAAAAAGGAACCAGAGAATCTCAAACCAAGGAATTTGATTAATATCCAATGCACTATTCCTTTATTGATTTCACTCCTTAAGTCACAAAAAGGATTGTGTGGTTAAAAAGAAAATATTGTACTAGTGTAGCAGTATGAAATTTATTGCCTGAATAATACTATAATCTTAATATACATTGCAATGAAAAGTTATGCCTCAGTCTTTTAATGAAAGTGTTTAAGGTTAATATTAATGACAGTATTTAATAGTAACTGAGTAATGATTGAAAGCTATATGACATCCCTGTCAGTATTTCTTTCCCTCTAGGTGTTCATTTATCTGGTGGTAAGCCATAATTTCCTGTTTCTAAAATATACTGTTCTATATAATTAATAATAGCTTTCACTTCACCTTCACAAAAAGAACACCTGATGGTGTCTTGTTTTCTTATTGTTACAACTTTATATAGATAGATAGATAGATAGATAGATCGATAAATAGCAGTTAGGTATCAGTTTCAAATATGTTAACAAATGAATATAATGTTAACTGTAGAAACTTTGCTGAACTATTGTAGAGATGTTTAGGTAGAGACTAAAATAATAAAGTATAGGACAAAACAAAATATAAAAAAAATAATATTTAAAAGGATTGTCAAAATATTTAATTTATTTAATCTATAAATTATCATTAATGTTTGCCTGGAACAATGTATAATTAAAAATATGAAAACTGCATTGATAATATTCATATTTATCCGTGTTGTACAAATTTATGTTCTATTTTCCTTAAATTAGAAAAGTAAAAGAAATTGTGCATCTTCCTTGAGAAAATGCATTCCCAGAACAAGAAAATCAGAGTTTTGACTGTGTAAACATATTAAAAGTGTTTTGACAATTTTGAGTTGTCATCTTCAGTTGATAACTTATGAAGTTAATTAAAACAAATAGTTTTATTTGTAGACTAAAATGTACCAACATTTGCCAAATATAATCACAAGATCTTTTTTTCCTATATAAAAATGTTAAGCCATATATTTGTATGTGTACCTATGCTTTTATACATTATATGTGGCTAAAGTTATCTATATGAATAAACTTAGATTCATATCTTATCTTCTATTTATTTTTGAGGGAAGATTGTATCTTCAAATGTAACATATATTCTGAAATTATTTTATTTGTTACTTTTTAGCCTCAGTGCCCAAAAATAATTTGCTCATAGATAGCACTTAATAAATGTTTATTGAATCAAATTATTCTCTCAACATCTCCAAAATTGTTTTTCTTTCTGTGATTAGAGTATTGAGATAGTAATCCAATTCAAGAAATACCAAGACATTCTATTTAAAGGACTAAAGAGAAACAAACAGACAAAAACAAACAAACCACCACCAACAATGATACTTCTAATGTACTCAGAGAGAAAATAGTTATATTTTCTCTTTTAAGTTTCTTGAGTATCTCTGAGTATTGGAGAGATCTTTCTCTAAAGCCATCAGTTTGACCTACTATTTAGTTAGATTCCCCACTGTTAGTCACCAGTGAACAGCACAGCAGTTGTAGGAGTGATTTAATATCAATTAGCTTGTCCAAAGATATGTTTACTGAAAAGATTTGACATTAATATTTTACTCTAAGACTAGAGTATCTAGAGTATCATACTATCTTCTATGTCACCTCAGGCCCTGGGGAGAATATGACCTCAAACTTAAGTATTTTATTTATAGCCATGTCTCCACCAAATTTACTTTCAAATATGAAAAAGACAATGGACGATAATTATCCATTTAAGCTACCCCTGGACTGGGTTAAGCTAGTTAACTTCTAGCAAATCCTTACATAGCCTCTAGTTCTGGGACCTCTAATGCTCACTATTCGGACTTTCTGAAAGTTTTCAAGGGATAAAATATCACACCTCCATTATGGAAGGATCTCTATTTCTTTTTGAATCTCAGAACATTATGATGAACATGTCATACTTCTAGATTTCCTGAACAGGCTGCTATCCTTCACTTTACTTAACTTAGAGCTTTTTTTTTTTTTTTTTTTTTTTTTTCTGTGTCTGATCTCTTTTTGGTATTTTATCTCTTACTAGTTGAGTTGTCCATTTCAAGTCATAATTACATGAGGGGCAGGTGCTAGAGAAAATAATAGAAAATTAATCTCCTTGCTAACTCTCTATAGATCTCAATATCTCCAATATTCCTTCATCTAAATGCAAAATAAATGAAATACAACAATGACTAAAAGAATACCAGAGTCATGTGCTATTGATTTCGTTCTGTTTGAGGAGAGGGGCCATCAGCTTGATCTCAAGGCTCACAAGCCCTTCTAGTATATCTCATCTTTTTACTCCACCTCATCCTCATTATCACTGACTATTCCCTTGTATTACAAGACAAAAAAGAAATATTCCTATCCTCAGAATATACTGAATTACAAAACTTGAATAGAGATAAATAAATCTGAGATATTTTGAAGAGGGAAAGCAAAAAAAAAAAAAATTTGTAAATGTTAGATGATGTCCTTGATAGGAGATAGTTTCTGAGGTAAAAAATAAAGGAAGTAGACTTTTAGGAAACAGAGAAGGAAGGGGGAATTCTGTGTGTTTGTATGTGTGGGCACCTGTGTTAAGAGATGGGCATTATGAACTCAGAATTAAGGTAAAAACTATAGACTTATTTGTCTGGAATAATTAACATATAAAGGGAAGATATATAAATAATTTTGAAAAGGCAAGGAAAAGCAAGCCGTTAGGGCTGGGAATTTTATATTTTTAATTTAGAGAGAACAGAGAAATATTGCTTACATGATATCAAATTGCTTTACACTCCTATATGGGAAGAAGATATGTGTAACTCTTAAGAACTTTTATATTATTAGGGAAGTTAGAAGGATTATACATAGAAAAAGAGTATGTAGGTGTGAGCTGACAATGTTAGGATAATATCCAAAAAATAAATAAATAAATAAATTGAAGATTAAGAAAGAAAGGATATAAAAAGATGGAAGAGGAAGAATGGGGTAAATTATCTCACATAAAAGAGGCACAAAAGAATTTTTACAATGGAAAAAATATGGGGAGTGATGGGAAATATTTGACCTCTCATCAGAATTGGCTCAAAGAGGGAATAATATATACACTCAGTTATAGAAATCTCTTTTATCTTGAAATTAAATAGAAGAAGAAGGGCAATAAAAAGAAGATAGGTTTGACACTGGAGGTCTTGGTCATAAAACATTTTTGAAGATGGAGAAGGTGTAAAGTGAGAAAAAGGATTTTAAAAAAAGGAAAAATAAGATAGAGGAAATAAATAGTTAAATATCAATAGGTATAAGTGAACATCTCAGTATACCAAGATAAGGTCAAAATGAATTCATTATTTGGACATAAATGGTGATAGTATAAGTAAATTGGGGGGGGGGAATGAAATAGTTTGTCAGATCTATGGATAAAGGAAGAATGTATGACTAAAAAAGAAGTAAAGAGCATTGCCTTCAAGATTAGAAGGAAAGCAGAAAACTGGGGAGGAGGTTAAAATCAAAATTCTCTAATAAATGTTTTATTTCTTAAATATATAGAAAACTGAATTACATTTATAAGAATAAAAAAGTCTTTCCTCAATTGAAAAATGGCCAAATGATATAAATAGTTAAGACTAAGAACACAAAGCTATTTACAATCAAATGAAAAGATACTCTATATCAATATCGACTAGGGAAATGTAAATTAAAACCATTCTGAGGTACCACCTTGCACATATAAGATTGTATAAAACAACATAAAAGGAAAATGACAAATGTTGCTGGAGATGTAGGAAAATTGGGACACTAATGCATTGTTGGTACAGTTGTGAACTGATCAAACCATACTGGAGAGCAACTTACAACTATGGGAAAAATATAAAAGAATGAATACCCACTCACCCAGCAGCATTACTACTAGGTCTCTATCCAAAGAAATTAAAAAAAAAAAATGGGAAAAGAATCTATATGTACAAAAATATTTATAGCAGTTCTCTCTCTCTCTCTCTCTCTCTCTCTCTCTCTCTCTCTCTCTCTCTCTCTCTCTCTCTCTTTCTCTCTCTCTCTCTGTGTGTGTGTGTGTTGTGACAAAGAACTGGAAACTGAAAGGATATCCATGAATTGGGGAATGACTAAAAAAGTTGTAATGTGTGATTGTGGTAAAATAATGTAGTGCTTTAAGAAACAATGAGAAAAATGATTACAGAAAAATATCAAAAGACTTCCATGACCTTATGAAAACTGAAGTGAGCATAACCAAGAGAATATTGTGCATAATAATAGCAATATTGTACGATGATCAACTGAGAATAACTTAAACTATTCTTAGAAATGTAATGATCCAAGACAATTTTGAAGGACCCATAATGAAAAAGGCTATCTCCCTATGAAGAAAGGAGAGATGGAAAATGAATTCAGATCAGAACATAATTTTTTTAAAAATCACACCAAACCAAACCAAACCAAACCAAACTAAACCACTTTATTTTTCTTGGTTTTTATTTTTGGCCTGTATTTTCTTTTTCTAATATGACTAATATATAAATATGTTTTACATGACTACACATGTAGTCCTATATTAAATGGTTTATTATGTCAGGGTGTGGTTAGAAGAGTAAGAGAGGGAGAGGATTAGGAATTTAAAATTTTTAAAAGAAATGAATGTTAAAAAGTGTTTTATATATTATATGAAAAAATAAAATGTTAAAAACACACTAACACAAAATGAAAGAATGACTCCAAAATATTTATAAACAATGTTTCAAAAAATTGTGAGCACCAAAATTCCTGGAAAAAATGAGTTTACAAATGAAATTAGAGGAAATAGAAAAAAGTATATGTATATACATATATATATATATGTATATATATATATATATATATATATATATATATATTGATAGTTTAATGTAAAAGAATAAGGAATTGGAAACAAAGTTAATAGTTCTGCTTAAAAGGTATAAAGCCACACCCAAGTAATAGATTTTTTTTTTTTTTTAAATTAGAATGTATAGTCAGCTGAGTGATGAAGTGAATAAAGTATAGGTCCTTGGGACAGGATGACCTGTGTTGAAATCTGTCCTCAGACACTTACTAGCTGTGTGATCTTAGGCAAGTCACTTAATCATAACTGTCTCAAAAAAAAAAAAAAAGAAAGAAAATTATATACAATAACTAAAAACATTGATTTATAAGACAAGAATTATTTATTAAGATAAAAAATACTTTTTTAAAAAATAAAGTTAGGTTTCTCAGCAAAAAATAAAATAAAATAAATTGACCTAGAAAACAGATCAAGGAAAGTTAATTTAAGAATAACAGGACTTTCTGAAAAATTGGTCCAGTTAGTGTAGTCCTTTATCCTTGAAGAAGTCCAAAATTATCATTATATCAAAGTCAAGTGAGTCCAATTCTGGCTGATGAGATTAGTAAGAGCTTGGAAAGATCTACCACAGGGCATGCATAAGTAGTCCATATGAACATTTGGAGTAGAGATGGTTCTACATTTGCACATCTCATGGTTCTTTGGAACTACTTCAATTCTGCTTTGATCAGAGAACATCACCTTCATTGATGTGGACACAGCATGCTGGGCAGACCTGTGCTAATGTCTCCCATGTCTCACTTTCAATTCCAAATTTCTTCAGAGACCTGGAAATTGTCCTTGTATCACACATTCTGAGTATTTGCCTTGTGTGAATTGTTCGTAATTTTTTTTTTTTTCAAGCAAGCATGCATTTGGCATTCAAACAATGTGACCAGCCCATCAGAGTTGTGTTCTCTGCAGAAGAATTTGAATGGTTGGCAGTTCAGCTCAAGAAAGAACCTCCAGTACCTATCTTACAAGTGATCTTCAGAATCTTTCTAATACAATTCAAATGGAAGAGATCCAGTTTCCTAGCATAGCACTAGTATACTGTTCGGGTTTGACAGGAATACAATAAGGTCAGAGCAATAACTATATACTTTCAGTTTGGTACAATTCCTCTTCTTTCCCACACTTTCTTTAGGAACCTCCCAAAAACTGCACTAGCTCTTACAATTGTATATATTTTTTTCCTTTTTTTCTTTTTCTTGGAGGCTTTGAATGTAGGAGCTTTGATTTTGTTATTTTCTTCTGAATATGTATTTTTATGTTCCTTGTCACCATAGTAACTTTTTATGGTCAGAAACAATTTTTGTTGTTATTGCTATCTGCTGTTTTGTTTTTGTTTTTGTTTTTAGCCTGTTACTTGGCTTTCAATTCTTTGTTAAAGTAAGGTTCTGTTTCCAGGGTGGACGGAACACTGTCCCAAGCTGTTTTCAGAAATCTTTTCAGAAAACCTAACCACAAGCCTTCTTTCCTGCCCTGGACCTGTTAAAGAGTGCCCCCACCCCACAGTAGCTGTAAGATCTAGTTAAAGCAACGGAATCCTGCTTAGCTGGTACCGGGACTGGGCTGGACCCAGGGTGGGGCTGGGACTGGAGCTGGATCTGGGGCTGTAATAGAGTGGCCTGTACTGGATTACTCCCTGGACTCCCACCCTGTTGCCACAGAGCTTTGCTGCTGACCTTGTAAGTCGTCTTTGGTGTCTCTGTACTTGAGAGATCTGGGAGCTACCGATTCAGAGGGTCTACTCTGCTGAAGCTGGGATCTAGCAAGAAACAGAAAAGAACATTAACCAAAGAAAGCTACAATTGTGACAGAAAAGACCAAAACACCAACTAAGAAGAGGACAAAATGACCACATAGGAAATCTCAAAGTGTGCTATGAATTAGTCCAAAGCCCAAAGAGGATTACTGAAAGCACTCATAAAACATTTTAAAAGACAAATAAGAAAAGTAGAAGAAAAACTGGAGGAAAAACAAAAAAAAAAAAAAAAAAAAAAACAAGTATGTAAGAGAAAGTCGATAACTTGAAAAAGGAAGGATAAAATTTGAGTAAAGAAAACAATTCCTTTGCCAAATGCAAAAAAAAAAAAAAAAAAAATACTCTTGGGGCAGCTATACAACACAGTGGATAGAGCACTGATCCTGAAGTCATGGGGACCTGAGTTCAGTCCAGCCTCAGACACTTAATACTTTCTAGCTATGTGATCCTGGGCAAGTCACTTAACTCCAATTGCCTCAGAAAAGAAAAAAAAAAAATCTAATGAAAAAAATATCAATTCTTTTAAAAAACAATTGGCCAAATGCAAAAAATAAAATACACTGAAGAAAATAACACAATGAAATATAGAATTAATGAAATGGAAAAAAGAGAGGCAAAAGCTAACAGAAGAAAATCATATATTAATAACTAGAACTGGAGAAATAGAAGCTAATGACTCTATGAGACATCAAGAATCAATCAACAAACTAAAAAGAATGAAAGAAATGGAAGAAAGTGTAAAATACCTCAGTGGCAAAACAGCTAATCTAGAAATCCAGAAGAGACAATTTTAAAATCATTGATCTACCTGAAGGCCATGACCAAAGCAAGGAGCCTGGATAGCATTCTCTAAGAGATCATCAAGGAAAATTGGCATGACATACTTGAATCAGAAGGCAAAATAATCATTGAAAGAATCCATTCATAACCTCCAGAAAGAAATCCCACAAGGCAAACTCCAAGAAACATTGTTCCAAGATTCCAGAATTATAATCTCAAGGAAAAAATATTGCAAACTGCCAGAAAAAAAAAAAAAAAAAAAAAAAAAAAAAAAAAGTATCAAGAAGCCACAGTCAAGATTAACTAGGATCTGGAAGCTTTTAATTTGTTCTTTTTCTAGCTTTTTTAGTTGCATCCTCAATCCATTGACTCCCTTTTCTCTGTTTTATTCATGTAAATATCTAGACATATAAAATTGCCCCTAAGAACTGCTTGACTGCATCCCATAAATTTTGGTATGTTGTCTTATTATTGTAATTCTCTTGGATAAAATTATTGATGTCCTGAGCAGGACCAAGTGTTTCAGTTGCTGATTTGTTGTGATTAAGATCCTTTCACTGGCTTTTCTAGACACTGTCTGAGCTGGGCTGAACACCCCTTTCACCCCAGTGAGACTGACCTTTCTTTGAAGTCCTTCCAATCTATCTTGAGATGGAGAGTGTTTTCATTTCTTCAGACTTTGTTTAGAAGCTTGGTTTTATCTGTCTTTTTAAGTGAAACCAGCAGAGTTTGAGCACCTTCTTGGCTTACTCATCCATCTTCAAGGTTATCAAATATGGAACAATTATATTCAATTAAAGAAATATTATAGTTCTCAGCATATGTCATCATTGTGTTAAGTGCTTTATAATCATTATGTTATTTTGATTTCACAGAAACAACCCTGGGGATGGGTGCTATTATTAATATTTTTTGCAAATCAGGAAACTGAGGCAAACAGAAATAAGATAACTTGCCTAAGATCACATAGCTAATACATTTCTTCAATTGAAACAGAGAAGGGTGGACTTTCCTCAGTCATAGGCTGCCTGTCAATTTTGGTTGCTGCCAGAGGAACCAAATTCTTCCAGGCATCAGCTAGCCTGGACTTGCCTAGGGCAAGGCTTACATTGAAGATTGACTAAGCTTTGTGGGGTGCCACAAAAGGGACTGCCTATGGCAAGGGATGGCTGGTGTCAGGATTTTCCTATTGGTGGTAGCCTAGTGATATGTTGAAGTGAATGTTGGCCATGGAGCAATCTCTACCCAAATCTTGACAGCTTTGAGTGCTATTTGGGCTGGGGCCACTTGCACCTACTGGGGCAGGGTGGTCAACATGTTCTACACCTGGGAGATGCATCTAGTCTTGCATAGAAAAAAGGGCTACTATATACTCAAGGGCATAGGGTCATTGAGGCCATTGCCAATGTAGGGCTCTGTTGTGGCAGTACCAGCATCCCCTTCATGTGATTTAAATTTCTTTATAATTATCTAGTATTATCTTTTATTAATCATATCTGAGATGAGAGGGATTAACAAAAACCTGAGCTGTAATGTTCTTGTTAGCATTTCCAGAAATTGAGATATATTCATGAGTCCAAGGGACTGTAGTGGAGAACAGAGGCATTTACTGAATATCTCCTTGCTTTCATCATCCCTCCCTGAAGATGCATGATGCTGAGTGATTGGGGTCATAGTGAGGTTCATCAATACTTTCTGGGATTCTTTCTTTTTTCAAAGCATCTATCCTAATTTTTATTCCACATATTTTTTTTTCTAGTGACAAGGTTTCTTACAGTAAAAATAAACTCTTAGCTTGCCTCTCTTTTGATGAAAGGAATCATATTTTCCTTTCCTGATTGTGCACAAGGGACTTGGAGGCTAGTTTCATTCTCTTCAGTTAACCAAAATCTCAAGGAGGAATCTAATATCAGAATATTACCAATAAAAATAGCTTAATCTGTTTAAGAACAGGTAGATGAAACTCTGACTAAAAGAATATAAAAATTAAAAAATTAAGGACAGATTAACAAAAGATTGCAAAAAGTCATCTATTCTTCCCTTCAATTCATTTCACTTCTCAAATAACTGTCAAACTAGCTTCCCTTCATTGCCCCAGAACAATGGAACTATTACACTTGCATTTACTTTCAAAACTTTTATAAAAATTAATCCTTATTTTTCCTTGAAACAAGTGCTACAAAGTGGTAGCCAAAAGTTACTTAGAAGTTTCAGAAAGGAGTGAGTTCCAAGAATTATTCCAAAGTTCCAGAAGTTCTCTCTTCCAAGCTTAAAATGATTATTTTCAAAATCCTTAATGAATAATATCCAAACTCCAGAATCTTCTAAGATGTTTTCAGAAGTTTCATAACTTCAATTATCTGATTTTATAAGTATAATTTCCAATTGGACCAGTGTTATAATGACAGGGGAAAAAGTGCTTTATTGTTTTTTTTTTTTTTTTTTTTTTTTCTTTCTTTCTTTTTCTAGCTCTCCTTGACTGGCTAACAGTAGGTCCTTCTTAGTCATTGTTTGAACCCTGATGTCTCAAAATGGATGTAAATAGTAATTGTTTTTATTTGGGCCAGAAACCATAAAGGTCTTCCCTTCTGAGATATAGATAGATAGATAGATAGATAGATAGATAGATAGATAGATAGACAGACAGACAGATAGATGTAAATATGTGCATATATGTAAATGTGTGTGTGTGGGGGGGAGGGTGCTGTGTACATTTCACTAGGGAAAAGAGTCCATTTTTGCCTCATTTCTTACCTAACCTTAATCACTAAATGGGTGTTCCCTCAGTGGAAAGAGAACCTGGGAAAGTCCTTAGTTTAAAACTGCTATGGTATCCCATCATATCAGGAGCCATTTCCAGTCATGCTGATTTATATTTTGACATTGGACGAATTGGACTTTGCTGCATCCAAAGACTGGGGAATCTACTGCAAGGCTATTGGGCTACTCTGTACTGCTTGCAAAATAGTGGTAAGCAGATTTGAAATAAGAAACCCAAAAGCAAATACAAAAGGCAACTTGTGAGCCAATAAGCCCGGGAAGAATGCAGGATAGGGCTGGGTTTACCCAGCCCTGGAAGTCAGTCAGCAGAATTGCTCCAGGGCAAATTAAAGTGGCTGTTGCCCCTTTACCTTAAGAGGAGACCTCAACCTTTTAAAAAAAAAAAAAAAAAAAAAAAAAAAAGAGCAAAAAGCAGAAAAAAAACTCTGACCAGAGACAAGAGACTCTTCTTTTTAAAGAAAGAAAACAGATCTCAAACCCTGAGGATGCTAAAGTCAAACACTAGATGAAGCCCCAAAGGGGGATATAAGTTGGTGCTCATTTCACAAAGTTCTCTTGGAAGAATTTTAAAAGGATCTTAAAAGTTAGAAGAAAAATGGGGAAAAGAAATGAGAGCTTTTCAAGAGGTTATAGAAAAGAAATGACATTGCTAAATTTCAGAATTATCAAATCATGGAGAAAATATTGCAAGCAACAATTCAAATATCAAAGAGCCACAATCAGAATTACTCTGGACTTAGCAACTACAACTTTAAAAGATCAAAGGGCATGAAATATAATATTTCAAAAAAGCAAAGGTACTAGGATTGCAGCCAAGAATCAACTATACAGTAAACTATAAAGTAAACTTTCTTCAGGAGAAAAGATGGATATACGATGAAACAGAAAAAATTTCATCTATTTCTGCTGAAAAAACTAGAACTGAATAGAAAATTTGATGTTCAAACACAAAACACAAGGGAAGCATAAGAAAAAAATAAAAAAAGAAAGAAAAAACAACTATTTTAAAAATTAAAAGGCTTATATTCCTGTAATGGACCTGGAACTGATCCCCCTGTGCAGAAGGGAGCCGCCCTAATGTCAGTCATCTCTAGGATGTGGTTCCGGGTTGACTAATAGAGCTACGTGTCAGTAGATGCGTGGAACTATGAGTTGCCTGGCTATATAAGGAGAAAAACGGCTAGGCATTGCTAAAGGAGCTGGCCCCGCCCATGAAGGGAGGAATCGGGGAGGGTCCAAGAAGATTCTGAATAAAAGTAGGGAACAGCAACGGCTCGGGGAGACGTTTTGGGGAGCAGACAATAAAGAACAGCTCTGCTATATGTTGGCTCTCTGTTTGCTTATTCCCCGCTCCTGTCTCCGGAGCGGGGCCAGAGACGTCCGAAGGCTGGTGGAAGCTAGAAGCGCATGGTAAGAAACTTTCAGTTTCCAGTGAGACTGCAAGAAGTGGTGTGGAAAAACCCCCAACATATTCCTATATGGGAAGATGATATGTTTAACAATTGAGATCTGCATCTTTATTATGGATATACTTAGAGGGGGCAGGTATAATTTGATTTTATTTTGATGATCTTAAAAAGAAATTAGAGCAACTGGAATCATTGGAAGAAGAAGAAACTGCACTTCTGGGCTAAAATGAGTAGGAAAAAAAAGACTTATTGTAATTGAGGGAAAGAGGGGAGGGGGATGAGCATTGTGCAAATTTAACACTCATCAAATTTGGCTCAAAAATATATGAACACATTTAGCTTCACAGAGAAGCTTGTTTCACCCTATAGGGAAATAGGTGAGGAAGGGGAAAAGGAAGAAGAGATGCTAATAGAAGGGAGAACAGAAGTAGAATGGGAAAATAATAAAAAAAAAAGAGGGGTTGCAAATGGGGAGGGCTGCTTGAGGAAAGTGCTGGTTAGAAGCAAAATACTGGGATGTGGGGAAAGGGGGAAGAGAAAAATATAACTGGGAGTAAGAGGAAATAAAAAGATAATAATTTTATCTGTGAATGTGAATAGGATGAACTCTCCCATAAAATGGAAGTAAATAGCAGACTGAATTAAAAGCCAGGATCCTCCAATTTGTTGTTTACAAGAAACTCATTTAAAGCAGAGAGATACATTTAGAGTAAAGGTAAAAACACTGGAGCAGAATCTATTATGCTTCAGCTGAGGTTAAAAAAGAAAAAAAAAAAAAAAGTAGGGGTAGCAATCCTGATCTTAGATCAAGCAAAAGCAAAAAAAAGAGATAAAGAAGGAAACTACATTCTACTGAACTGTACCATAGATAATGAAGTACTATCAAAACTAAATATAAAGGTACTCCTAAAAGAGAAGTTAAGAGAGGTGAAAGAAGAATTGGACAGCAAAACTGTACTAGTTTGGGATATCTCTCAGAACTAGATAAATTGAACCTAAAAATAAATAAGAAAGAAGTTAAGGAGGTAAATAGAATCCTAGAAAAGTTAGGATGATAGACCTTTGGAGAAAATTGAATGTAGATAGAAAAGAATATACTTTTTTTTTTCATCAATACATGAAATCTATATAAAAATTGACCATGAATTAGAGCACAAAGAACTCAAAATCAAATGCAGAATGGCAGAAATAGTAAATGATTTTTTTCAGATCATGATGTAATAAAAATCAAATTAAATAAAAGGCCAGCATAAAATAGAACAAAAATTAATTGGAAAATAAATAACCTAATCCTAAAGAATGAATGGGTGAAACAACAAATCTTAGACATGATCAATAATTTTGTCTATTAGAAGAACAATAATGAGACAACATATTAAAATTTGTGGGATGCAGCCAAAGTGGTTATTAGAAGAGATTTTATATCTCTAGATGGTTGTTTGCATAAAATAAGAAAGAGAAGACCAATGGATTGGCTTGCAACTAAAAAAGCTAGAAAAAAAAAATTAAAACCTCCAATCAAATAACTAAATTTGAAATTCACAAAATAAAAGGAGAGATTAATAAAATTGAAAGTAAAAAAAAAAAAATACTATTGAATTAATAAACAAAACTAAGAGTTAGTTTTATGAAAAAAACCCCAACAAAATAGATAAAATTTTAGTTAATTTGATTAGAAAAAGAAGAAGAAATCAAATTGTTAGTCCCAAAAATGAAAAGGGAGAACTTTCCACCAATTAAAAGGAAATTAGAGCAATCATTTGGAGTCATTTTGCCCACTTTATGCCAATAAATTTGATATTCTAAGTGAAATGGAGGAATACCTACAAAAATATAAATTACCCAGATTAACAGAAGAGGAAATGAGTTACTTAAATAGTCCCATTTAAAAAAAAAAAAAAAAGAACAAACTATTAATCAACGCCCTAAGAAAAAATCTCCAGCGTGAGATGGATTTACATGTGAATTCTACCAAACATTTAAAGAACAATTCATTTCAAAACTATGCAAAACATTTCAAAAAATAGGAAAAGAAGAAATCCTACCAAATTTTTTTTAATGATACAGATATGATGCTGACACCTAAATAAAGTAGGATGAAAAGAGAGAAAGAAAATTATAGACCAATTTTCTTAATGAATATTGGTGCAAAAATTTTAAATAAAATATTATCAAAAAGATTATAGAAAGTCATCTGCAGAATAACACACTATAAGTAGAATTTATATCAGGAATGCAGGGCTGGTTCAATATTAGGAGCATTATTAGCTTAATTGTCTATATTGATAACCAAAGTAACAAAAATCATATGATTATCTCAATAGATGCAGAAAAAGCATTTGATAAAATCCAATACATATTCCTATTAAAACACTAACGAGTATAGGAATAAATGGAATTTTCCTTAAAATGAACAGTAGCATCTATTTAAAATCATTAGCAAGCATCATATGTAATGGCAACAAACTAGAACTATTCTCAATAAGATAGGTAAAATAAGGTTGCCCACTATCATCATTATTATTCATTATTATTATTATTTTTTTAATTATAGCTTTTTATTGACAGAACAAAATCATGGTAATTTTTACACCATTATTCCTTGCACTCACTTCTATTACAACTTTTCCCATCCCTCCCTCCACCCCCTCCCCTAGATGGCATGTAATCATATACATGTTAAACATGTTAAAGTATTTCCTAGATACAATATATGTGTGCAGATCCGTACAGTTCTCTTGTTGCACAAGAAAAAGTGGATTCAGAAGGTAAAATTAACAATTTACACTCATTTCCCAGTGTTCCTTTTCTGGATGTAGCTGATTCTGTCCATCATTGATCAATTGGAATTAGATTAGCTCTTCTCCATGTTGAAGATATCCACTTCCATCAGAATACATCCTCATACAGTATCATTGTTGAAGTGTATAATGATCTTTTGGTTCTGCTCTTTTCACTTAGCATCAGTTGATGTAAGTCTCTCCAAGTCTCTCTGTATTCCTCCTGTTGGTCATTTCTTACAGAACAATAATATTCCATAACATTCATATATCATAATTTACCCAACCATTCTCCAATTGATGGACATCCATTCATCTTCCAGCTTCTAGCCACTATGAAAAGGGCTGCCACAAACATTTTGGCACATACAGGTCCCTTTCCCTTCTTTAGTATTTCCTTGGGATATAAGCCCAGTAGTAGTATGGCTGGGTCAAAGGGTATGCACATTTTGATAACTTTTTGGGCATAATTCCAGATTGCTCTCCAGAATGGTTGCATTCTTTCACAACTCCACCAACAATGCATCAGTGTCCCAGTTTTCCCACAGCTCCTCCAACATTCATCCTTATTTTTTCCTGTCATCTTAGCCAATCTGACAGGTGTATAATGATATCTCAGAGTTGTCTTAATTTGCATTTCTCTGATCAATAGTGATTTGGAACACTTTCATATGAGTGGAAATAGTTTCAATTTCATCATCTGAAAATTGTCTGTTCATATCCTTTGACCATTTATCAATTGAAGAATGGTTTGATTTCTTATAAATTAAAGTCAATTCTCTGTATATTTTGGAGATGAGGCCTTTATCAGAACCTTTAACTGTAAAAATCTTTTCCCAATTTGTTACTTCCCTTCTAATCTTGTTTGCATTAGTTCTGTTTGTGCAGAAACTTTTTAATTTGGTGTAAACAAAATGTTCTATTTAAGATTGTCTAAGATGACAGGAAAAGATAATGATAAATATAGAGGGGGATGTGGGAAAACTGGGACACTAATACATTGCTGATGGAGCTGCAAAATGATCCAACCATTCTGGAAAACTATTTGGGATTTTTCCCAAGAGATTATAAAACTGTGCATACCCTGTGATCCAGCAGTGCCATTATGGCATCTGTATCCCAAAGAAATAATAAAAGGAAGAAAGGACCTACATGTGCAAACATGTTTGTAGTAGCTCTCTCTCTCTCTCTTTTTTTTTTTTTTTTTTTTTTTTTTTTTTTTTTTTGTGGCAAAGAATTTGAAAATGTGTAGATGCCCATCATTTGGGGAATGGCTGAAAAAATTATGGTATATGAAAGTAATGGGATATTATTATTCTATGAAAATGATGAAATAGTTGATTTTTAAAAGGTCTGGATTTATGTGAACTGATGCTGAATAAAACAAACATAACCAGAAATATACAGGAATACACTTTATAGAGTAACAGGAACATTGTGCAATAATCAACTATGATAGACTTGGTTCTTCTCAGTGCTTCAGGGATCCAAGGCAATCCCAATAAACTTTGGATAGAAAATGCCATCTACATTCAGAAAAAGAACTATGGAGACTGAACAGACATGCTTTGTTCACTTTTTTTCCTTTTTTCTTCTATTTTTTTTCTTTTATGGTGTTTCCCCTTTGTTGTGATTTTTTTTCCTCCCAACATGATTCATAAGGAAATATGTAAACAAAAATTATGTGTATATAAAACCAAAAAAAGAGATACATAAAAAAGAATGAAGGAATAACAAAAACAACAGTAATAACAAGACTGACATAGAGAAGCTTTTGAGTTCAGAAACCAAAATAGCCAAAACCTGAAACTCCTTCTCATAATGCAGTTTTTATTTCTGTGATCAACACACTCACATAAAACTTTTAGATAGGATTGAGAAACAGAAAATAAACTCATGGGACTATAATCTCAAAACAATATTTTTAAGATCCTAATTTAAAGTGAAATTAATATCCCTGAATCATTCTATTTCTTTTTTATAGAGACTTTGATTTACTCAGATCTTCTCAATTATGGACTCAACTACTCTGTCCTACTGAGTTAGAAAAAAAAAAAAAGTCTCATTTTTAAGCAGAAAACTGACACAATGAGTTTGGACTCTTCCTTTCAATTTTTTCCTGTTCCCCTCCTGAGAAGAGAAGTCAACTATCCTGACTAAATTCCACTTTTGACTCCAGAAAATTGAGTAACCCAAGGCCTTAGGTTTAGTACTCACCTGATGTTCTCAGATGGCAGGATAGGGGTTGGTAAGTTCACAATTGTTGTCCTTAGTGCTCAAAGGGAATAAAAATAATGTCATTATGTTGGGGTCAAGGTACAATATTTCCAACTGTGATAAATGATCAAACCAATATGAACTCAGAAGGCTCAAGGTTGGACAAATAATTCATATGAACATTTGGAGATGGACCTACATTTGCACATCTTATCTTACCTTTGAACTACTGCAATTCTGTTTTGCTCAGAGCATAACATGTACATTGATGTTCACACAGTAATTCTGAGAGATCCTGTTCTCATGTCTCTCATGTGTTACTGTCATTTCCAAAGTTCTTCAGAGAGACCTGGGAAGTTTCCTTTTATCACTTATTTTGAGCATTTGCCTTGTGTGAGTTCTCTAAAATAGTTTTTTAAAGCCAAACTTACATTTAATATTGAAACAACATGGTCAGTGCATCAAAACTGTGCTCTCTGTAGTAGAGTTTGAAGATTTGGCTGTTCAGCTCAAGGAAGGACCTCAGTATTGAGGGGATCTTCAGAATCTTTCCAAGACAATTCAAATGGAAATGATGTCTGTTTTCGGCACTGCACTAGTATACTTTTCAGGTTGCACAGGCATACAAGAATGAAGTCAGCACAATACCTCTGTAGACTTTCAGTTTGGTAGATAGTCTAATATTTCTTCTCTACCATGCTTTTCTTGGGAACCTCCCAAATAATATGTATGTTAACCATATCATCTCCATGTACATCCCTGGGAACTATCCTTCCAAAGCGAACTTATCCATGCACACACACACACACACACACACACACACACACACACACACACACACACACAAATGAGACATATGTGTGTATGTGTGTGTGTATGTGTGTGTGTGTGTATATATTCATAATATACACAAGTATACAGATAAATGGAAGTATATACATGCTTTGCCTACCTGGATTTAGTAGGAATTTAATCTTTTTTTTTTTTTTTTTGAGGCTGGAGTTAAGTGACTTGCCCAGGGTCACACAGCTAGGAAGTGTTAAGTGTCTGAAACCAGATTTGAACTCAGGTCCTCCTGAATTCAAAGCTGGTTCTCTATCCACTGTGCCACCTAGCTGCCCAGGAATTTAATAAATGTTAATTGAATTTCAGCAAATATTGTTTTTAACGGTTATTGAGGTTTTCCAGAGTTTTATTTTGAAGCACATTAACATACATCTCATTTGATCTTTGCAACAACTCTGAATCTATGAAGGAAGCTATCATTATATCCATTGTACAAATCTATGCATTTAAACTTCAATGACTGCTACAATGAAGGCATATAAATAATAGTACAGAGATTTAAACCTAGGATTTTTTATTCCCAGACTCCTATCTTTCCTAAAAAGAGATTCATGAACTCCTCTGACCCTTTATCAATTTCTTTCTCTGTTTCTCTATCCCTCTTTGTCTCTTTCTTTCTCCTTTCTCATCTCCCTCCCCACCCATTTCCTATAAGTGAAATCAATTTGACAAATAGAGAGTTTTATCTTGTTATTTGTTTTAAAGATAAGACACAATTTAAACATCATATGAAATCTGTCAAATTCAGGTGAAACAGGATTCAGTCATTGTAATTGTAAAGGGGGGGAAAAAGTATAAGTACATGATTTTCCCATAATTAAAGATTAATCATTTTGAAGATTAAGATGTTTAATTTAAAACAAACAAACAAAAAGACTAAACATAAAATAGAAGAAACATATTTCTTTTTTTCTTTTCTTTTCTTTTTTTTTTTTTTAATGTTGTGAAATTGACCAAGTAAGAAAAATAGGCTATTCTGGGCAAAAGAAGAATTGTTAAAGAAAGTTGCCTTGCTAACAGTGATAGCTTGTAAATCATTTCTAAGTAACGTATGACAATTTGATATAACTTAAGTCTAAATTTTCTTACTTTGTAATATAGCATTTGAAATCAAATGAGAATCAGAAAGCTAGAACAATGGTGGCAATTAGTGAAGATTTATGACATTTTATTAAATCTTTTAGAAAAGAAAAACAAGTAAAAATAGCAGGTGAATTTTTTATAGTCTCACCAACATTATTCATTTAATGTATTAATTTATGATTCCAATTACATTTTTAGTCCAGTTAACAGAGAGGTTTATTCTGGTCCTATTTCATCTTAAAAGATGAAATTTTGTTGTTGGAAAATATACATGTAATAAAAATTATAATGTGAAATAAGGTCTGAAGTCAAAGGTCCTCCCTGCTTTTTCTGGCTTTTTATTTATAACTTTATTTATATGCCAATCAAGGAGGATTTGGTGCTGTGGGAGGAGCTTTATTATCACAGTTCCTATATTGCTCTTGGGGGATTGGGTTGAGCAGTCTCAAAATATAATTATCATCAAACTTACAATCAAAGATTTCATAGGTTTTCATAGTAATCCTTAACCATAAATCACAGTTTCCCAAAACCAGGGTCTGCACCATATTAAAGCTATGTGAATTAATTAATAGATTTCATCTTAAATTATAGCATTCATCTAACTTTTGTTAGCTACTTGACTGGATATATTGGTTATACAGCTAGAGACAAAATAATACTAGATGATTAATAAATATTTGAATAAATCATAATATTTATATGTCATCAAATATCAGGTATTTGGAATTTAACACTAGCTACCAATCCCCACTGACTAGATATATTTATAGGTTTTAATTACAGGTGATGAGTTATTCAAGTGTTAATTCTGTATTATTTCTTTACAAACTATCCCATCCTTTGTAGGGTGACTTAAATGTATTCCTATTCAAACTCATGTTTTTGGGAGATCAAGAAGAAATCTACTAATACCTTCAGAATTTTAAAGTTAATGTTAAGGGCTTATGTTTCTTTTTGAAGAAATATTTTAAACCTCTGTTTGGCTCAGTTTTCTCATTGCTAAAAGGGGACAATAATAGCATTTAGCTCCCAGAGTTATTGTAAGGATCAAATGAGATAATAATCATAAAGCTCTTGACACAGAGGCTAGCACATTGTAAGCACTATGTAAATGTGGTCATGGTTGTTGTTATAAAGAAACAACCTAATAATCAGAAACAACTCAATAATCAGATTACAGAAAATAGTATGCCTCAGGAAGTACTAAATTATGAAAGAATAAAAAGTCTTAGAAGAAAAATATGAAATAAATCAGAACATATTCTTAGAGAGATGATATAAATGAATGGATTCTTCTTACATGGATGAGTTTTTCTTCATATAATAAAGATTTATGTAGCACTATGATAATTTATGTAGCAAAATGTGCCCTTTAGGTTTGTTCTTTTGTTTCAGTCTCATGTAAAATATTTTTAGTGTTGGTTAGCCTTAATTAATTTTATAATCCATTTGATCACGCCAATGGTTTTAATTTTTATTGTATTTTATCTAAGTATTTTATTACAATTCCTTTATTCTCACTACAGCAAAACACAAAGACAAAGACAAAAAAAAAGGAAAGGAAAAAAAACTCTGTAATATGAAAATTGGATTCAACTAAAAAGATAACAGAACAAGAAAGGATTTAAAATTTTGTATTTGTGCTGCTTACCTTGATAATGTTTCTGAAATGTTCTTAAAATCCTTTGTAGCTTGTCTCATTGCTTTGGTGCAATTTTAAAAAATGCAATTCAAAGAAATTGTTTGCACTTAAAAATGCACAATTAACATGACATGTCTTTTGTTCAACATTCCTCTCTCTATCACCTCTTGACCTCCCAAAAGAAAAATAAAAGTCTGAAAAAAAATTGTTACTAATTGTAAGAAAGCGATATGCATTAGTTTAGTGTAAGGTATTTTTATTATAAAGTTTTCCCCATTCCTATTCTGTATACAGAAATTAAGGAAGCAACATAAAATTAGTAGCTTAAGAAAATCTTAAGACTGTTTTTCACTAGTATTATATCACTTTTGTAAATCCAAATTTGTCTGCAATTATTTTATATATCACAATCATTTTATAAAAACACATCAGACTTCTGGGGGTGGAGTAAAATCTGGAATTGCTTGAACTCTCCCACTTTCCCTTGAAAATCTCATGAAGCCAAATCTGATAGAATGAAACCACTCTCCAGCTCAAGATATATTGGAAAAACTTTAAAAAAGGTCTGGATCACATTAGTGAAAGGGGTATTTGCCTAGCTCAGAATCTGGGAAAGCCATTGAGAAGGTTTTAGTCACAGCAGATCAGCAACTGAGACTCTTAGTCCTGACTCAGTAGCTGAAGAAACCAATAGAGCTATCCTTAGTCAAAACTAAGAAGGAAAATTCTTGGAAACCAGTCTGTTTCTTGGAAAAAGCAGATAAAGCTATCTCCCACAAACACAAGGGACCCGGTCACTCAAAGCCAAGAGTCAGTGGTCCCTGTATTCCAGGAGCAGAGCTGAACCTTTAAAGTGAAAGAGAGAGAGAGAGAGAGAGAGAGAGAGAGAGAGAGAGAGAGAGAGAGAGAGAGGAAATAACCAAAAGAAAAGAGAATGGGGGCAAGGATCTTCAAAAAAGATCCTTAATCATGTAAAGCTACTGTAGTGACAGGAAGGCTAGAATACCAACTCAG
This sequence comes from Sminthopsis crassicaudata, assembly GCF_048593235.1. Taxonomy (NCBI): domain Eukaryota; kingdom Metazoa; phylum Chordata; class Mammalia; order Dasyuromorphia; family Dasyuridae; genus Sminthopsis; species Sminthopsis crassicaudata. The sequence goes on from NC_133619.1 coordinate 232,674,826, forward strand.
ACAAGGACAAAATGTCCACAGAAGAAATCTCACAGAGTGATAGAAATTGATCTCATGCCCAAAGAGTCTTCTAGGAAGTGCTAATAAAAAACTTTAAAAGACAAATAAGAAAATTAGAAGAAAAAATGAAAAGAAAATGAGAAGTATGCAAGAGAAAGTCAACAGCTTAGAAAAGGAAAGCAATTCCTTAAAAAAAAAAATGCAATTAGCAAAATGCAAAAAAGAAATCCACTGTAGAAAACAACACCTTCAAAAGTAGAATTAACCAAATGGAAAAAGAGATAAAAAAGCTAACTGAAGAAAATCACACATTGAAAACTAGAACAGGGCAAATTGAAGCAGAGTCTCTAAGACACCAAGAATCATTCAAACAAATCAAAAAATTGGGAAAAAAATGGAAAAAAATGTGAACTACTTATTGGAAAAACAGTCAACATGAAAAATAGATCCAGAAGAGACAATTTAAAAATTATAGGTCTACCTAAAGACCATGATAAAAAAAAAATGAGAGACTGAATAACATTTTTCTTTTTTTATTTTTATTAGAGTTCTTTATTAACAAGATATATGCATGGATTATTTTTCAGCCTTAACCCTTGCAAAACCTTCTGTTCCAAATTTTCCCCTTCATCCCCCTACTCTGTGCCCCAGATGGCAGGTAGACCAATACATGTTAAATATGTTAAAGTATATTTTAAATACAACATGTGTCTACATGTCCATACAATTATTTTGATGCACAAGAAAAATCGGATTTGAAATAATGTAAAATAAATCTGAGAAGGAAATAAAAAATGCAAACAAACAAAAACAGAGGTATCAGAAATGCTATGTAGTGGTTCACACTCATTTCCCAGAGTTCTGTTGCTGGGTGTAGCTGGTTCTATTCATTATTGAACAAATGGAACTGATTTGGTTTATCTCATTGTTGAAAAGAGCCAAGCCCATTAGAATTGATCATCATATAGTATTGTTGTTGAAGTATATAATGATCTCCTGGTCCTGCTCATTTCACTCAGCATCAGTTCATGAAACTCTCTATAGGCCTCTCCAAAGTCATCCTGCTGGTAATTTCTTACAGAACAATAATATCCCATAATATTCATATACCACAATTTATTCAGCCATTCTCCAATTGAAGGGCATCCTTTCAATTTCCAGTTTCTAGCCACTACAAAGAGGGCTGCCATAAACATTTTTGGACATATGTGTCCCTTTCCCCTCTTTAAGATCTCTTTGGGATATAAGCCCAGTAGTAACACTGCTGGATCAAAGGGTATACACAGTTTGATAACTTTTTGAACATAGTTCCAAACTACTCTGCAGAATTGCTGGATACATACACAATTCCACAACAATGTATCAGTGTCCGAGTTTTCTCACATCCCCTCCAATATTCAGCATTATTTTTTCCTGTTATCATAGCCAATCTGACAGGTGTGTAGTGGTATCTCAGAGTTGTCTTAATTTGAATTTCTCTGATCAATAGTGATATGGAATACCCCTTTATATGAATAGAAATAGTTTCAACTTTTTCATCTGAAAATTGTCTGTTCATATCCTTTGATCATTTATCAATTGGGGAATGGCTTAATTTCTTATAAATTAGTCAATTCTCTATGTATTTTGGAAATGACTGTACTGTCAAAGGACCTTTGACTGTAAAAATGTTTTCAGTTTATTGCTTCCTTTCTAATCTTGTCTGCATTAGTTTTGTTTGTACAAACACTTTTCAATTTGATACAATCAAAATTTTTTATTTTGTGATCAATAATGATCTCTAGTTCTTCTTTGGTCACAAATTTCTTCCTCTTCCACAGGAGAAGTAAACTATCCTATGTTCTTCTAATTTATTTATAATCTCATTCTTTATGCCTAAATCATGAACCGATTTTGACCTTGTCTTGGTGTATAGTGTTAAGTGTGGGTAAATGCCTAGTTTCTGCCATACTAATTTCCAATTTTCCCAGCAGTTTTTCTCAAATAGTGAATTCTTATCCCAAAAGCTGGGTCTTTGGGTTTGTCAAACACTAAATTATTAAAGTTATTGATTATTTTGTCATGTGAACCTAACTTATTCCACTGATCAACTAGTTTATTTCTTAGCCAATACCAAATGGTTTTGGTGACAGATGCTTTATAATACAGTTTTAGATCTTATACAGTTAGGCCATCTTTATTTGATTATTTTTTCATTGATTTCCTTGAAATTCTTTACCTTTTGTTCTTCCAGATGAATTTAGTTACTTTTTCTAGGTCATTAATATAGTTTCTTGGGAGTCTGATTGGTATATCACTAAATAAATAGATTAGTTTAGGTAGTATTGTCATCTTTATTATATTTGCTCACCCTATACAAGAGCACTTAATATTTTTCCAATTCTTTAGATCTGACTTTATTTGTATGGAAAGTGTTTTGTAATTTTGCTTATATAGTTCCTGACTTTTCTTTGGCAGATAGATTCCCAAATATTTTATACTATTTGCAGTTACTTTAAATGAAATTTCTCTTTGTAACTAACTGTTGGATTTTGTTAATAATATGTAAGAATGCTCATGATTTATAAGGGTTTATTTTGTATAATGCAACTTTGCTAAACATGTGGATTATTTCTAATAGCTTTTTAATAGAATCTCTGGGGTTCTCTAAGCATCATATCATCTGCAAAGAGTGATAATTTGGTTTTCTCATTATCTACTCTAATTCCTTCAATCTCTTTCTCAACTCTTATTGCCAAAGCAACACAAATTAGTGATGTTGATAGTGGGCAACTTTGTTTCACTCCTGATCTTACTGGGAATGGTTCCAGTTTATCCCCATTACATATGATGCTTTCTAATGGGTTTAAATAGATGCTACTATTTTAAGGAAAAGTCCATTTATTCCTATACTCTCAAGTGTTTTTAACAGAAATGGATGTTGAATTTTATCAAATGCTTTTTCTGCATCTACTGAGATGATCACATGTTTTTTGTTAATTTGGTTATTGATATAGTCAATTATCCTCATAATTTTCTTAATATTGAACCAGCCCAGTAAAATCCATCAAACCACAAACAATTTTTCTAAGTAGATTCTACTAATCGTTTTTATAAAGAAATATTTTTTATTATTAATTCAAGCCTTATTAATAATTTTAGGAAATTTTAAAATGTATTATCAAGAATATGACTAGCTTTTATATTCCTGAAAGTGATTTTGTGTACACAGAAGTCAAAATAGTGATTCATTTTGGTTTAATTCCATAAGAATGTAAGATTTACCAGAGCTGTTACTCTGTTGTTTGTATCAGTAGTATTTTACATAGTTGTGACTGACAATATATATATATATATATAGCAAGCATGTACTATTTTGTTTTGTGTTTTCATTAATATATATGTGTGTATTTAATAAATATATCTACATGAAAACAATTTTTTCATTATTGAATAACTAAAACTTCCATTGACTACTGTTCCTTTGTTGAAATGTCTTTTCAATAGGTAATTACTTTTGTCAATGGGAATATTTAAATTGCATGGATTAGAAAATTTCCTCAAGTGAGATATTGCATATTCTCCCCCTGCACCCTTTAATCTTAATCTATTTTGAGGAATGATAAGACTTTTTACCATAATTTATATTTATAAATGTGAAGATAAAGCTCTTTGAATCTAAATTCCTTGGAACAACAGCATAGAGTTTATACAAAATTAATCTTTTGTTTAGAGCTCCTTGTATCAAATGTTTATCATCATTTAGACAAAAAAATTTTATATCTCTAAAGATTGAAAATTATCTCAAAATGTTTTAATTTACATGCTTTCACCATGGCCTGGAGTTATGTTAATTTAATCATTTTAATTCTTTGTCAATATATCACTACAATTAACTTTTTTGTACCAAATTATGTTAAGACTATTGAAATTACTAGATTACCTCTTTTGCATGGATCATTTTTTAAATATACACATTTGTTTGAGTGTATATGTGTGTGTATTTGAACTGAACATTGTCAATCTAGCCATGTTTTTTTTCTATCTTTCTCACTGTTTCCTAAACTACAAATCATAACATTCAATATGAAAAAAAAATAGAAAATTATACACTGATACATAAGTTATGTAAACATGTAGAATCAGTCTTCACACAACACAGCCATTTATTTCCATTCTTACTGCTAACATGTCTTTCAAAATATAATGACTTTTCTTATTAATGGCACTGTTTTCAATTCATTGCATCTATTACCAAGGCTTGGTAAAGTAAGTCTGTTCTTAGTGAATTTTGGGGGAAATTTGCTCATAGTTAGAAAAAAGGCCAAGCAGTTTTTTCTTCTTAACGTATAAATAACTGGACAATAAGTCGCAAGTCCTTTTCAAAATTCTAATCTCTGAGTCAGAGTTTTTCATTATTTCTTTATTCTTCTTGTTTGTTCTTCATTCTTAAATAAAACAATGGCACCAGGGAGATTATACCATTACATGCAAATGAATTAGACTTATGTAAGGAAGGGCTGTACAGTCAGCAGATTTGCTTTCTTCTCTGGAACCATATGAACCAAGTAGCAAGATCAGAATGGCTGGAGATAGCCCTGATACAGCAGGAGACATTGGCTTTTTAAAGCTAAGACCTTTAACAGATTTCAGACTCAAATTTGTGTAGAGACAAATAGATATTTGTTTATATCTGTGTTTGTATGTAAAATGCTTCTAAACTTACTTCTATTTATCAGTTTTTTATCTGGATGCAGATAGTTTTTCTCCATATACACTTTATACTAGATAAAATGACTTATTTCCTCAAAGTCATTCTTAAAATAATATTGCTGTTTTTAAACAATATTCTCCTGATTCTGCTCATTAAAGTTTTTCATTATTTCATGCAAATCTTTCTATGTTTTTTCTCTAAAATCATTAATCAAGGTTCCAATATTATCAGCCTTCTATCCCCATCTGATACCTCTTCCTTTCATAATTTTTAAGATAATTTTTCCTTTTTACCTTTTACCACCCAATTTTGTTTTTTAGAATCACCCTATCATGCACAACTCAGTTACCTTTCTTTTAAACTATCTTAGTGATTATAAAAAAGTTTTAAGAATACTGATAAATTTTCACATATCATAAGTAAACAGTTAAACATTTATCAGTGGCTTACAATTAGTCTTTAATGATTTCTTTATGTTTAGTCTGGATGTTTTATGTTGAAATTTCCATTGACTTCTGGTCTTTTCATTACAAATAAACTGAAAGTCTTTCAATTCATAAAATGCCCAGCACTGAGGATTAAATTCAACTTTGCTGGAAAAATTATTCTTAAACATAACACCACCTTTTCTGTTCTTCAAAATAAAATGTTCTAAGACCTCTAGTCTTTTAGTGAAGAAACTTCATTGTTTTCTGCAATGTTCCAATTTTATTTCTTGTTCCTTATGTCATTTCTCTTTAACTTGAAAATTTTGAAATGATTGATATTTCTATTAATTTTATTAGAATGAGTTTCATTCTAATGAATGGTGATTGGTGGATTCTTTCAATTTCTGCTTTACCTTTTTGTTTAGAAAGCCAGGGCAAGTTACCTTAATATTTCTTATAATATTGTATTTAGATTCTTCTTCTCTCCTCCTTCTTCTTCATTCTCTTCCTTCCTTTCTCCTCCCCCCCTCCCTCCTCCTCCCCCCTCCCTCCTCCTCCCTCCTCCCTCCTCCTCTCTCCTATTTCCTCCTCCTCCTCCTCCTCCTCCTCCTCCTCCTCCTCCTCCTCCTCCTCCTCCTCCTCCTCCTCCTCCTCCTCCTCCTCCTCCTTCTTCTTCTTCTTCTTCTTCTTCTTCTTCTTCTTCTTCTTCTTCTTCTTCTTCTTCTTCTTCTTCTTCTTCTTCTTCTTCTTCTTCTTCTTCTTCTTCTTCTTTTCTTTTTTCTTCCTCCTCCTCCTCTTGATCTTCTATTTCCTTCTACTTTTTACTTTTTTATATTATAACTTTCAAGTAGTCTGACAATTTTTATATGATCTCTCCTTATTCTGTTTTCCAAATGAGTTGTTTTTCTAATGAAATGTTTCAGAATTGGTTTTATTTTTTTCTGTTTTATTATATGTTGGTTTCTAAAGGCATCATTTGAATCCAATAGTTCAATTCTAATTTTCAAGTAGTTATTTCCTTCCTTAAGTTTTTTTATCTTTTTTTTTTTTAATTTGGCCAATTTTTTTGGTCATAATTTTCTTGGTTGATTTTATAATTTTTTCTAATTTTTATTTCTTATTTGATTTTTTAATTTCTTTTTTACTTTCTTCCTTATGATTTCACATGTCTTTTTCAATTGGTTAGCTTTCTTTCCATAATAATATTTTTGGTCTAAGTGGTACTTCACTTGCTTGGTCCCTACTCACAGCCATACCCATGTATCCTATGTGGTCACCACTTTTGGGCCTGACTTATGGAAATAGCAAGATGTCCTTCAGTCTTCTCTTATTCAGCAGTCTGCTCTTCTTTAAAAGAAAGTTTGTGAGGCAAAAATTCCCAATGTGAAATTTCTTTTAAGAAAAATAGCATGCTTCAATTTGTATTTAGACACATTCAGTTCTTTTCTGGGCATGCTGGAACAGCATTTTCATCTTAAGTCCTTCAAAGTAGTTATGGATCATTGTATTGCTGAGAATAGCAGTCATTCCCAGCTGATCATCCTATAACATTGCTATTCAGTCATTTAAAAAGGTTTAAACCAATGATTCAAATTCTAGTCCTCTTACTCTAAATTGATTACACTTTCCATTGTAAAGTGTTCTATCATGTATTGAAATTCATAGTTTGCCTAAGAGGACAATGAGAAAAAGAGAAGTTAACTCATTTGCCCAGGGTCACATAGCTAGTTTTGGAGCCGCAGTCTGAAACTCTGAAACTTAATCATTTTAAGACTAGTATAAGATATTTAATGAATGATAAAGCAAAGAAGAAAAAAAGGCACTTATTTTTTAAAAAGTCAGATGCAGTTTTTCTTATTAATTACAACATAAATGAAAATTCATTAACTATTTTTATTTTCAGATTTGTTTAATGTGCTCAGAATGGCTAGTTCCTTATGAGTGATCATTTAACTGTATCTGAATAATTGTCTAAAAGTATTCATAATTAGTAATAATAGGAAAACAATTTGGTGATTATGACAGAAAATATTTTAGTCATATAATAAAATTGTTTATATAATATATATATATATATTTTATATTCTTGAACATTCATTTTATATTTCTCTGATCTGATGTGCATTTTATTTATTATTTACTACTAATATATTTTTGTAAGGGTGGATCCATTACACAGATTCAGGTGTAGTATGCTATTTTAAATTAAACATTATATATGCCAAAGATCTTGATGGATTGTTTCATCCATTTTCTTAATTTTGAACAGGCTTAAAAGATTTATAAAGCCAAATCAAATTTAAATGGACATTAGAGAAGAAAATTACACATTTTCCTTTTGTGTCCATTCACATGATATTATACATACTATGGTGAGAAGTAGAAATGTCAGGCTGACATTGAAGAGTCTAGCTAGGATAGGGGCAGACCGCTTTTAAGACAACTGTAGCATTACTTTGTGACCGTTGTTCATTTCTATAGTGATAATTATAGTGACAAAAAAGGAAGTAAAGACTAAGAATATCAATTTTTAGACTATGCCTCATAATGTTATGAATATATTCTGGACTCTTGAAGGTTATTCCAGCAAAGCACAAATTTTAAAAAGACAAACATCATAGTGTTTATTTGTAATATTTCCCATTGGGAAGCTGAAGTTTATGGACTTCTTCACTTCAAGAATTCTGAGATCAAGACAACATATGTCCCCATTAAATCTGGCACAAATATTTTAAGTTCCCTGGGAAGAGAAAATGGGAACAGGTTGCTTTAAGAGGGGTAAAGAGGTCCAGGTAAAACAGAGCAGGGGAAAAACTCAGCCTATGAGTAACCACAACACTTCCTGGGTAAGATATGCTAGATATGTGAGGATAGCAATCACTAAATAGATGTCAAATAAATAGAAAAAAAATAAATAATTGAATGAATAAGTAAATTGGAAGGGGAGAAATACAAAAAAAGGGGGGGGAATGAAAAGGAAAAGAAGAAAAAGAGAAGGGAAAGGGGAAAAGAGAAGGATGAAAAGGGAAAGAAAGAGTAAAGAAGAAGGAAGGGGAAAGGGAAAGGAAGGAGGAAAAAACAAAAGGAAATATAAAAAGGGAAAGGAGGAAAGAGGGGAAAAATGGAAAGTGGAACCGGGAAAATAAATTTCTATATGCTATTCAAGGTCTATCTAGCCTAATTAAATAAAAGGAAGCTTATCACTATAGCTTGGACAATTTGTGATGAAAATTTTTGCTATGGCAACCCTTAATGGAGTTTCATTTGCATAGACACCCATGCAGACATATATGACTTAAGGGAGGCATGGACAGATGTGATCTGAGATCTGATCTGGACCATTTCTCCAAGTTCATGGGCTGCCTTTTCTATTTTGCTGTGAGAGTAGGAAGGTCATGGAGATGCTGTGAGCATCCTAGCTTTTAAGACCACTGTAATATCGCTTTGTGACCCTTGTTCATTTCTATAGAGATGATAACAGTGTCAAAAAAGGAAGTAAAGGTTATGCTACTAATCGATTTTGGGGCCATTTAAAAATACACAATGAATTTGAAAAAGACTTATTATATGGAAAAAAAGGATTCTTCAAAAGGACTATTTCACTCATTTTTTTAAATAAAAATAAGCCCTATCTGACCCTACCCAGTGGAACCATTCACACATGCATATGAAGTAGTGACCTTAGGTTGAGATAGCCAGCCACTGGAACCTCCTTATCTATAATAATTTCTGGAAGAATAATTATGATTTTCTAGGTCACTTGCACTGGGATGGGATGCATAAAAGAATCATTTTATTAGGCAAATTGAGTTCAACTAGTGACTCTGGAAGACAGATTGCCATTTCAAACTATCACAGTTATATACTCATTTTTCTCTCTGTGTTTAATCTCACTTGTTTCTCTTTCATTATTGTTACTATGCTGTTGTTGTTGTTATCATTGTTGCTTTTTTCACAATCCAGATGTGTTAAAAATTCAAATCCAATTTGAATTGGCAACAACAACCTCTAAGCATTTATGTAACTCTTGAAAATTTAAAATGTAGCTTTTATCCAGGAACCAAAGTGATTATACAGTATTAGATAAATTGAATCATGTCAATATAATGCAATTCCCATTATAAATTAAACCAGAAGATATGAACAGGTTTCAGGTGAATATATACATGACTTGCTAATTTTCCTGAAGAAACAAATTAATTGAGTTATTTTCTTTGTATGCAACAAAGAAATGAGAAACACATTTTACATTAGTTGGTTGTATGATCATAAAAAGTTCATGTAACAAAAACAAAAACTCTACCATGAAGCTGATTATAGATTATATTGGAACTTCTAGTGCAGAAAATAAAAAGGGAAGAAAATACTATTAAAAAAAAAAACTTGACAAAATGCTTTTCCCCATGGTCAATTGGTCTATATGTTGATTGATCCTGAATGACTTGAATGTGAGGCTAGAGTATAGCAAAAACATATGAATAGAAAAAGTAAAAATATATTTGAGATGAAGACATGAAGAAACAAAAATGTTATGAAATAATTCATTTGGAAGGCTTATGCTAATTTTTTTAGGTATAGAGTCAGAAGATAACAAATATCAAATAACACTGAAATTAGAGAAATTATTTTACCCCAAAGAAAGGATAAGAATGAAAAAAGAAATACAAAAGCTCCACCTGATTTTTAAAAAAATGCTCCATCCTTATACACACACACAGAGAGAGAGAGAGAGAGAGAGAGAGAGAGAGAGAGAGAGAGAGAGAGAGAGAGAGAGAGAAAGAGAAAGAGAGAAAGAGAGAGAGAGAAAAAAAAACACACTGACACACACTTAAATCATGTTTTAAGGAATTTTATAATAATCAAAGTGATCATACAGAAACAATTTAATGTTACCTCAAAAATTACTATGATGCCAATAGTTCTAAAAGGGAGAAAGTCTCAGTTTCAAGTCTCACTTCTGACTAGCTGAGTCACTGGGCAAGTCCCTTATCCCTTTTTTTAACATGTTGCATATGTTGCATCATAAAATAAGAATAATAACCACAATATTGTTTTTAAAAAGCATTAAGTGAATACAAGATACAGTGATTTTGCTGGTGACTATGAAAACTACTATATTACAGAGAAATTGCTGGCCTGTATTAGTAGAGAGAATTTCTTTTTATAGGGTGTTGACTGTAGCAATGAAAACCTAAGTTCATATTCTATATGTATACATAAAAATAATTACACTTTTAAAGTGATATAGAAAAACATATCACCTTAAGTAGTTAAAAAAAATAATATTTTAACCTAATGGTGCAGCATCAGTATAAAAAATAAAATGTCAGATTCAGAAACAGATTCTCCTAAACATAGATAGATAGATAGATAAATAGATAGATAGATAGATAGATAGATAGATAGATAGATAGATAGATCTATGTGAAACAGATTGGCTGCAAGACCCCCTTCACAATTAACTAATCAGAAACATCATCATGTACAAAGAGAAAGCATTTATTTAATCCCTGCAGGGAGAGGCCCAGATACACCTGGGAGCCACCTTAACTCTGCCATGTGCTCCCGGAACCTTACCTGCTTCCAGCTTGTCCAGAGCTTAAAAGCAAAAGACTTGAGCCTTCTCATTGGATAGACTAAAAGGATCTAACCATTCTTAATCAATGGTCACCAATGCTGGCTGCTTCCCACAGGTCATGTCACTTTCTGCAAATTTCTGTATCTCAGGGTTCAAAGTTCATCCCTCTAGATGTCAAATACCCTCCCCAAAGTCCCAGCTCTGGGAACAGGGATCATGTGACTCAATACTGAGAAATATTTCATCCAATCAGTCCCATTCTGTTCTATGTTACACAAGGCTTTAGACGCCCCCTCCCCCCCCAAATGTAGTGATATGTTTTTTTTTTTTCATTTTTTTATTATTTTTTTACTTAGCAGCTTATAAAGAATTACTAGATAGCAATAGAAAGAGGGCTTGGGATCAGATAACACCTTGAGTCAAGTTATATATGTGATACATGCATTCTTTGTGACTCTGAGTAAATCAATTAATTTCTCTACAAAAGGAATCCTTTCCCTTTTTGGGACATGGATGCTTTGGGTAATTTTGTAAAACTTAGCTCAGAATGTGTGTGTGTGTGTGTGTGTGTGTGTGTGTGTTTGAAATATGTATAATTATTATGAAAAAATGATATTTAAATATAAAAAATACTTTTAAAAGTTATTGATTAAATATTGTAAAATATAGGTGAATTGCTGGCATTTGTGAGTAGAGTTTGCACATAGTAAGTTCCTTACACTAATTAAATAAAAGATTTAGATTGTTTGTTTTTTTTTCCGGTAGGTTCTTACTAGGCTCTAAGTCAGTACTTAACAATTCTTTAGCTTAGGGTTCACACCTTTAGTTCACACCTTTAAAGGAATTTACACTTTTAAAAGCAGCTAGTTCATTGGTTGTAGGAGTTCCCACAAGCCCATTCTCTGGGAGGATAAAAAGAGGCAACATTGAGTCTGGAGAGCAGTCTGGATTGGGTCAAGGACAAGACTTCCCAAGAAAACTTCAGGGAAGCTGGAGGAGATTCAGAGCCAGGATTTAGGACTGAATGAGATGAGGTGAGATCTTTCAGGACAGTTGTGAAAATCGAGTGGGGCTTCATCTACTTCAGAGTTCCAGTGGGCCTGAAGGACTCTAAAGTTCGAGCAAAGGGCATTGCCTTCCCCTCCTATGACATCTCCCTATTTCATCCAAATATGGGCAACTATGTACTTATTGGTCAAGTTCAATTTCATGGGTAGATCTCGAGTTTAGAATGTAAGACTTTCAGCCAATGAGGATGAGGGTCAGTGGTGGGAGGGGGCGTTTTGCGTTAGGGATTAAAGGTGCTGTCCTGCCCACAGGAGGCGCTTCCTCTCTTCAATAGTCTACTCGAAGAGTGGGATGCCCTTCTCGCGAGAATGTACAATAAACTTTGCTTTTCTCTAGAGCTCTCTCCAGCTTTTTTATTAAATGGTGACCCATGCTGACTGGAGACTGGATTCAGAGGGAGCTAGAGACTGAAGTTGGCTGGAGAGATTTTGACAGGAAAAGATTCAAGACTTTGAAAGGATACAGAACTAAAGCCAAGGCTGCCTCCCCAGAAGCTCCCCAAGAGATCTACTCCCAGAGAAGGATCACAATCTAGAGACTACAGAACTTCACATTTTTCCATTCCAAACTAGAAAAGAAAATAAGACAGAGAGAGGGAGAGAGAGAATAGTTCGTGAAGGAAACATATATTTATTAATTTCATCCTTATTTAAAGCTGAATAATTTAAAATTGAAGGAAGAAAGAATTAAAGAGCTTATTTCTTTTTACAGAAAAGAAAAAACAAAGGAGGAAGAGAAGTAATGATATATTGCAGAGGTGGCAGATGGACATAAATAGATGTGCATTTGTGGCAATTCAGTAAGAACTGTAGAACAAGCATGAGAGAATGTAAATATTACATAATTTAAATTTATGAGTTTTCTCTACTCCCAGGAGATTGTAAATTCTGTGAGGACAGGATCTAGCTTTCTTTTTAGTAATTGTATATTCAGTACTTAGTATAAGTGTCTTGTGATGGAGAACAGGAACTTTAATCAGCCACTCAGCCTCCACTATCAGAACTTTTAATCCACCCATCCTGTTTCCTAAGATAGTCTTATTAGCATATCTGATAAAGCATAGTCTGCTTTCTCCTATGTCATTGTGTATCTGGTACTTTAGATCTACACTAGGCCCTTTCTTGGCTCCTCCTTAATTCCTCTCCTTATTCTCTCCACCTTACCCTTATTTCCCCTCTTCTTCTCCCTTCTGACTTTAAAAGTCCCCACTGCTGGAAGTAAGTTGCTTTATTATATAATGATTCAATCTTGCTTAGTCATGTTAGGTTGTGCCCATGAGCTATTTCACATAATAAATTACATCCTTTGTGCCTTGATAAATGTCTGCCTTGTGAATTCTTCATGTCTCAAACCACTATCCCAAAATTACTACTTTTTACCTGGCATGGTCATAAGCATTTTAATAAGTGTTTATTGGATTGAAAATATAGTGATGTAAAACATTCTAACAGGAAAGCATAGCAATTGGCACACTCTGAAACATAAGTTCTTAACTTCCCTGCATCTGTGAGCTATTTAAACATTTTAAAAATGATAACACTATTTCAATATAATTGGTTTTCTTTGTAATCTAATATATTTTATTTTTAGGCATTAAAAAGCATTATGCTGAGGAGGAATCTATAGTTCACCAGGCTAATAAAGCAATTCATGAAACAAAACAGGTTAAGAACTGCCATCAGAGAGTAAAGAATCTCTGCAAATATAATTACTCTGGGAATGTTAAGCCTACTAGCCAGGGAAATGTTGTCAGTAGTGTGTTCTACCTCCTCTACCTGGGGATTTTTAATCTATTGAAAGAAATCTTATTTAGCAATTAACGTTGCATTAAAAATTCTCCAAGCTAAGATCAAGAAAAACTTTTTTTCTATTAATTTTCTATTATTTGATTAGAAAAAAACTGCTTTTCTCTCTGTTTTTCCTGATAATTTAGTTAGTAACTCTTTGAACAGAAGTATACAGGTATAAAAATGTATATCCTTACTTTATAGAATAGACTAGACAGATGTTATCTTGGCTCAAATAAATGTTTATTCTGCATCACTAAACTGGCAAATAGGCTCAACTGTGTCACATCCATACTCAGTAAATTCCAGGTTCTCCCTATCATTTCCAGGATCACATAGAAAATCCTACTCTCCTTACACTGTATATATTACTTTCCCATGGTCTCTTCATCTCTGCCCTCCTTATTTTGCTTATTTGGTCCCCTGCAGAAAACAAAATAAAACAAAAATCTTAAGATATAGTGACCCTAAGACAAAACAAAATAAAACAAAACAAAAACAAACAAAAACATTTTCAATGACAAACATATTCTGTAAGCAATCAAGGAGAAAGACATTTAAATGTATTGGAAATAAATTATGAATAACTCAAAACTATTTTATATACATCAGAAATTGTAATAGGGAATGTGTTTTGAGGAGCAAAGCAACTCAAGGTGATAAACCTTGCAATTTTGCACCAATCATCGCATTAAAATATGAGTATTAGATAAAAGACAGACATTTGGAATATTTCTATGCAAAATACCACCAAGGCTCAGATTCTTTGTTTTGCATGTAGACCAGATAAGAGATGTTCAAGAAAGGCCCATTCCAATAAATATTTCCAGTGTTAAGCACAATGTTAAGTGATTGGTATACAATTATGTAAAGAAAGACAAATCTTGCCCTCAAGGAGCTTACTATCAAAAGGTACAAAGGCAGCTCCTAAAGGAGGTAGAAAATAAAAGAAGATTAGAACACCAAGAAATATCTTGTTCAAAGGTGTTGAAACCAGTCATGGCTGCAAATGTGAGGTGGAGAAATAAACAAATAAGTATGGGTAAAGAAATCAAAGTAGTCTTAAAGAATTTCCTTGCTAGACTTTGTCCAATGCTTTCCCTCTTAAGTACATATATATATCATGAGGTTCTCAATGTTGCCTATGTGTAGCAGATGAATTGATAAAAATTAGTCTCTAAGGCAGGTAGGGAAAAGGCACTGATAGAAATCAATTTTTAGTTCCATGGTCCCACCCTCTGGGGAGGTCATCCAGTCAGAAATTCAAGTTATGTCAAACCCCTGAGACCCACTCTCTATAAGAATCTCCAGTAATTTCACCTGCCATGCACTGTCAGAAATCCCAGTCATGTCCCTAAATTTAAATTTTCCCTATGAAATCTATGGGCTATCTCATGGCTGGTGCCTAGATTGGGTTCTTTTAAGTCTCCATTCCCTGTTCCCATTCCAAGTGGCCTATCTTAATCCCATCATGCTTTCTGTTGTCTCTCCTAACCACACCATATCTTTTAGTGTCTCTCCTAATCCCATTTCTCCTCCTTATAACTAGATTATTCTTTTGGGGTGCTAAATCCATTTCAGGATTTAGCCCCAAACTCATGGGGTGCTCCCTTTTTACTGCGTTAAGTATGAGTTCTACTGAGGAATTTATCTTTCATGTACTTTCCCACTCTATTTTACATTTTCCATTCTGATATCTATTGTATCCCTTCATACTGTATCCCCTAAATAAATCTACCTTTTGCCAAAAACGATGGTCATTGTGAATTCTTCACAGGACCAAATCCCAAGTTTTGGTGCCTACTATCATCTGGGGTGTGTGTGTGTGTGTGTGTGTGTGTGTGTGTGTGTGTGTGTATGTATATGTATCCTATACATAGTCAAGTTTGTGTTTATTCCATGTTGTCTCTTACATTAGATTGTAAGCTCCTTGAGGGCAGGAATCTTTTTTGCCTCTTTTGTATGCTCTATACTTAAAAAGTCCCTGCTACTTAGTAGAGACATGGTAAATATTATATGAATAAATTTGAGGTCTGACCTTGCCCTTTCACTGTTAAGAAGCTTCAAATAACACTCTGTTACCGCTAGTTTAAGATTCAAATCTATCTTTTGGCATTGAATGCCCTTCACTATCTGATTCCAGTTTATCATTTTGGGCGTATTTCTCATAATCCCTCTCATGAACACTTCATTCTGATTAAATTGATCTATTTTTTACTATCTAAACAAGAATTTCCATTTCCCACATCTGCTCTGCTTTTGCATAGATTATTTCTCGCTCATGTAATTCCAATTTTCATAACCTCTGACTTTAAAAATCCTTGGCTACTTCATATTTCACTGTGGGTACTACAAGGCCTTTGATGATAGTGACAGTTATTCATGTTTTTAGTACCATAAAATTACTTTTACTTATTTTGTATACTTTTTGTTATCATTTATTTAAGAAGATGCTTTCCTTCAGGAGAAAATTAGTTCCTTGATGATAGAAGCTCTTTTTAATTTTTTTTTTTTTTTTTTTTAACATCCCAGTTCTTAAAACAAGGCTTTGAACATAGGATGAAGTTGGTAAATGCTTGTTTAATTGAATCGAATTGTCTAACTAGAGATGAACAAATGTTTTCTTAAAAAAAAAAAAAAAAAAAAAAAAAAAAAAAAAAAAAAACTGGGAAAAGGACAGAGAACTCAAAATTATTTCAGGTCAGTGAAATCAACTTGTATTTCCTGCAAAATTTTAAACTATGTGATTAGAGTAATGGCTGAGGAACATTGAGAAAGATAAGTATAAATCACAAGAGTCAAAATGACTTTACCAAGAACAGGTCATGACAGCCCCATCTAATTTCTTTTTCTTTTCTTTTCTTTTCTTTTCTTTCTTTTCTTTTCTTTTCTTTTCTTTTTTTTTTTCTTTTTGACAAAATTACTGCATTGACAGATTAGTGGACTTTTGTAGATGTTTGGCAAAAGCCCTCATGTTGTTAGTGGAGGATGAAATAAACTTTTGTGGATATGATGAGAATACAGATTTGTAGATTTGGAAATTAGTTCAATTATTGGACATAAAAGATTTTCATCAACATATCTAAGCCATGAAATAATTGGATGCATAATTTAAGAAAAATGAGTAAGGGCTTTAAAGACAGGAAAAGCTGAAGTTATGAATAACTTTAAATGACTGAGAATATCATTAAATGGGAGTGAGGGTGGATGTGATTTGGTAATATTTGCAATTTAGGAAGCTTATTTTGGCACATTAGTGGAGAAAGTGGCGTGAGAAGAGAATTAAAGTAGGAATACTTGTTAAAAGGGCACTGCAAAATCTAAGGCAAGAGCCCCCAATGTATTTAAGATAAATGAAAATGAGGAACCAATGATAACATCCAAGCTGTGGGCTTCTGCCAGGGAAGAAACTGGTATTCTCAATAGTAACAGGCAAATTCAGAAGAAGGGAGGGCTTAGGAGAAAAACTAATGACTTCTACATATAATTACATACTTTCATTCATCTCACATAGATAAACTTTTGCCAAATCATACTGTTTTTACCTGTTCAATTTATTTCATATAAATTATCTTTTCTGTACTCATATAGGTACAAAAGTAGTTTAAAATTTTAAGATGCCTTACCCGGATTTTTGCAATACCTTTCAAATTGGTACTTGGAATTCTCTCTTCATTCTAATCTTTCCTTTGCTTACCTTAAAAGGTGAGCTTTCCAAATCTTAACAAGTCATAGCCACTCTCACTCACACTTAATGATCTCTGATGGCTCCTTATTACGTCTAGTAAGAAATATGATGCCTTCTGTCATTTAAAGATTTTCATAAAATCATCCCTTCCTATTTGTCCTACATCTTACTCTCCTTTCTACTTTCTATACCTAAAGACATTGGTCTTCTTGTGTTTTCCAGAACACATCATTATATTTGTGCCAATTATCCCCCTATACCTGGTACTTTTGCCTCAGTATTATTGTCATCCTTCAAGGCTCCCCTTAAAACGTATCTTCTATAGACAACCTTTCCCCATTTCCCTAAACATTAATATTCTCTTTCAGATTAACTTTCATTTAACTTCAGTTTATATTCATCTCAATATATCTTGTGTGTACCTGATTATTTCAAAGTTTGCTCCTTCATTAAAATGTATTAAGTTATTTGTTTGTTTGTTTCATTTTACTTTCTGCCACTAGAACTTAGCATAGTGCCTGGCGCACATGCACCCAAAATGCATACTAAATGCTTATAGATTGTAGACTGATGTAATGACAGGTCTAACCATGCTGTTACTCTCTATCACATCTAGTATCAAATACAAAATTATCTTTGGGTATTTAAAAACTTCTGCAGCCTATTTCCAGTTTAACTTGCCAAATTAATTATACACTATTCCCTTTCTCATAATCTCAAACTGATCTTCTTCCTAATTCATAATACTCCATATCCCATTTCCATTTCTTTGAATGATCTGTTTCCAATTTCTGGAATACAATCACTCTTCCTCTTAATCTTTTAGAATTCCTATCATCCTTAGGGGCAACTAGGTGGTGCAAGTAGATAGAGCTCTAGTCTTGGAATCAGGAGAACATATGTTCAAATCCAGCTTCAGACACTTGACACTTACTAGTTATGTAACTCTGGGCAAGTCACTTAATCCCTGATGGTCACATATATACATACACAAATCAATTCATGTACCCCCTGAAAGTGAAGTCTTCTTGATTCTAAACTCAAGGGACAGAATCCCTCAAAAGTATCTATTCTTTATTTGTATATATTTTATATAGATGCAAGTGTGTAGGTATTATTTGCTCTGCTAGAAGATATTAAGTATAAAAGATCTTTTGTTTTTGTCATTTTGTCTTTCTATCCATAAAGGATTATCAGAGTACCTGGAAGTTTTAAGAGTTTAATAGATGCTTGTTGATTGATCATATTTGCAAATTGTAGAAAGCTGAAAGGAATAGATAATATAATGTCTAAGAAAATATAAATCCAAAATTATCTTATTATATTAGGACACTATATTGAATGGAGTGTACTAGAATATTCAATACACTAATATTAGATTACATTTAACAGAAAAGGTACAAAATTTTACATTTGTATCAAGCAAATCAACCGTTTAGAGAAGATGGGGCTAGATAATTTGCATAAGCAATATATATAAATTTGGTAGACTATTTAGTAAACTAATAACTGGAAAATCCCTTCTTTGTGGATACTAACTCCCTCTACTGAATACTTATCATTGTTTTTGGTCTTTTATTAGTTAGCTTTCATTGTGTGATTTATAAATAATTGTACATAATTTATTTTGTTTAATGCTCAAAGGTAGCCAGAGGAAGCATATCTACTTCTATCTCACAAGTGGCCTAATTTTTGCCTTCTTGGTCAATGTTATAAAAGTTCCTGACCTATGTTGGTATTTGAGTTACATACCTGTGATCTTATCTTGTTTGGAATTGCGTTAGACTGAGTTTTACTCTGCAACTATCAGCTAGCAGATAAACTCTGTTAGTTCAATAACAAGTTTTCAGGCTGCTCTTTTCTCTGATCTGCTTATATTACTGCAAACTTTGTACTTGCCTGGAAGCTGAAATTGCTCCTGGGGTCAGAATCACAAAGTTCTGTTCTACTTGTTTCTGAACATTTTGCTTTAGAACACTGTGTAAACACAGATTCCTCCTTGTTATCCTTATATCCAGAAATAGATGGTGACAAACAGATCTGTCAATTGGATAGTATTCCTATGTCCCATATAAGTATGAGTTCATCTTTGCAGAATTTGTAAACTCTTCTTCTCTGTTGCACTGGAATGCTTCAATGGATATTGTACCCAGCATATCTTCCCCTATTGATCTGAATGGAAATTCATTGATCTGAATGGGATTTTTTTTTTCTATTTAGTTTTTTTGATTTGGGCTTGGTTTTGTGCCTTTTCTAGATGTCTGGAGATATTGGGATGGGAGGAAGAAAATAGTTCAGCTATACTTTTTCCTGATACTCTGCCATATTAACTGTTTCAAAGTATTTGCATTTTAATGTAAGCATTAAACATTAACACAGATTAAGTTAACACATAAAAATCAAGCATTAATTTACTGGGAAATGGTGGCCAAGGAAGATTTGCAGAGTTAGTTTGATTTCTATTTTCAAACCAAGAGGAAATTATGGATAGGAGAACTTAGACTGGCTAGAGGAAAGTAGAGTTTATCAAGAGTATATATGATGAATGCTAACTTTTCAGAAGCTTATGGCCCAGATCAATAGTTTAGATTTTCAAATTGGAGGCGGGAGACTGGAGTATAGGTGCTGTCTGGGGGATGAAAATGTGATACTCTCAACTATGCTTAAATATGCTCAGACTGCTAACACTGGAGACAGGGTAAATATTAAAGAGTTAGAATAGTGGCCATTAAACAAATTTGATTTCGGAATTTTCAAAGTCATGTTCTTTTTGAAATAACTTTTCCAATATACTTTCTGAAATTTGAAACCTTCAGTCACTTTTAATTCAGCAGCATGACCTTTTTTCTTCCTTTGAAATAAGGCTTAAATTAAAAACACTCTTAGGAAAGTTAACACATTGATTAAAAATTTACACCAAGTTGTAAATGGTTGATATTAGATTCTTCTCTGAGTGGGAATAAAATGCACAAAAAGATAAGATGAAGACTCCAAAGGCAAAACTCTTTAATTTTATCTTTGTGCAAAAGGCCTGAATTTCCATAAGAAAAATTTCAAGCATAATAGAGACAAATAAATATATTTTAGATATCTTTCTGAAGTTGATTACTAAAGGAGCGCTTATTGCATGAATGGCAGCAGCATATTCCAGTATAGACTGATATAGAGTTCTGTAATTGAACTTCTTTTCCTTTCTGACAGAAATGTCATAAGCTTTGAAGGCTTTGAAAACAGAGCCCAGAAAACAGCTGCTTTCAAAGCAATTTAATGATAGGCAATATATTTCAAGATAGCAATTACTGGGGAGTGTGAGGCAGAACAACTTAGAGATAATTATCTATATAACCCCTATTAGCATTAGTGAACATCACAGGGCTAAATACAGTTGTAGCACAACTTAAATTTACTCTTGGGATTCTGTGACTGTCTATTTTAAGAGAACAAAGATTGCGTGACAAAAATTACTGTTATGTCTCCAAGCTTCATGATGATTTGCAAAATTTTTTCTCCTATCAATCTCAGACAGATTTTTTTTAATGATTCTCTTCTCTATTATTTAAGTTGTTAAATAATTGTCATCAATGTAAACAAATAATTGATATCCAAGATAATTATTGCTATTACTACTAGCAAACTATTTTCCTTTATTTCATATTTAGTGTAAAATGTTTGTGAGAAGGAATTATTTCATTTGTTGCACTGAATTCCCATTTCCTAGTAAATACTTGGCATTTAGTAAATACTTGGTGATTGATAGATTTTTTTTTTACTTTTGTATAAAAGTATAATAATTATTCTCTGAAAGTACTACTATTTCTTGTATAAAAGAGTAATAATTATTCTCTGAAAGTACTACCATTTCTTAAGAAAATAATTAAGTGGCTTTTTTAATAGTGTTCCTTTTGAAGAAATCTATATAGTTTTCCTATTAGTAAGACAATAATATTTTAGACTCCTCCAAACAATTCAGTAGGAGATTAAACTAGATTTCAACAAGAATTAATGCTAATTGATAATCCAAACATGTAACAAGAGAACAAGTATTGCAGAAATTACTGTAAATTATTCTTACCTGTTTTCTAAATAGAGTAAATATAATCTCTTGAGCAATTATGTGGACACTATAACTATCAACATGAGTACATGACAGGATAAGGATTGTACTAGAACCAGGTATGTTTGGCTTAGGAGAGCTCACTGTTAAATTTTTAATGTAAGAATTTAAACATTAGTAATCTGTAAATGCTTCCCCCATTATGTCATTGTTCTTGTTACCAATAAAAGAATCTTTGTATTCAACATTCCCTGCTGGATTCTTGGAGACAATTATTTCATTCAGCCCTGGCACCAAACCATGGATCCATTTGGTCCCAGTAAATCTCCCCCTTTCAAATAATCCCATTCTTTCAGGTATTTTGAGAAAAAATCAATCAATTTCCCCAGTTTCCTATCTCTTCCTCCCTCTTTTTCTCACAGAAAGGAATTATCAAATAACCATCCCACATATAAATCCCGAGTGAATCAAAATTCCTATTCATTAGGGTTTCCTAAAAATCCCGCAAACATAACAGTAATTGTGATACAGTTTTAACAATTTAAATCCCAAATCTTAAGCACATAGCAATAGATAATCCAGTCAGTGTTTAACAGCGTTTAACATATCAGTCCAAAGTACACTAAGAGCAGGGGTAATGGTCTCTCAAAAACTGCTTCATGCTGAGGATGGGTGAAGACTCTCAATCCAGGGACGGGGATGGGTATGGTTTGGCATGCTGACAATCAAAGCTGATCTAGGTCCCAGATCTGACTATAATTTGACCAAGGTCTTTAAAAAATGAAAATCTAACAAAGAAAGATTAGAACAGTCTGAGATAGAAATACTAGTCTACAAGGACTGCTACAAGATGTGGGGAGGCCAAAATAGATTGGCCAGCAACTTAACAGGTTTTTTTCACAGGGCAGGCAAACATCTCTCAGCCATATTCCCAATAAATAAAGCAGCAGTTAGGTTTCATAGACCACTGTTAATTGTCTTCTCATTAGTTAGAAATCTTTAAAAACATTTGAATATCCAGGCACAATATCCAGTAACAGATAGATGACCAGGCTAAATACTTATTTGCCCAAGTATTTAGGATATAATGATTACATATAACCAGATTGGAAACATAAAGATGTGACATAATTTAAGTGCATTAACAGTTTCTATTGACCATTTCTCTGATTATAGAAATCAGTCACAAGAGGAAAAAATGCACATAAGCAATCAAAATTGATCCCTAAGGTCATACAAGATAAATAGCCACTTTAATCCAGTTTTACTCCAGATAATTGACCCAATGGAGCTTTAAAACTCCCAAGTAATATTAACTACAAGCCCAAGAAATTCTACCTCCAATAATAAATCTCATTAACCAAAGTTTTGGATAAATCCTAAACAGATATTTATCATGATCTTATATTGATACAAATCAATTTACTTTAAAAATACCCAATACATAGACAAATATCCCAAATTCATATTGTCCATAACAGAAACATTTTCAAAAGGACAAAGAAAAAAAACTATTATTTTCAGAAACCCTTTAAATGATGGGCATAACTTCAGGATACAATCAATACAATCATGTAAAACTTATACAGAATATCCTAATTCCACATAAAAGAATCCAAGAAGTTCTTAAAAGTATTAAACTTGTAGAAATAACTCTTCCAAATTATAGATCACATTTATGACTATATTCCTTAATCAAAAGAAAGAAATATTCAGTCGATTAACTTAAATCACAATTTGTTCCTTTTAACCAAGAACCAGGTGGCTACAACTTGATAATAATAATAATAAAAAAGACTGGAACACATTTTAGGGGGAGGGGGAGGAGAGGATGCCACATGGCTGCCCTTTTCCCCACTCCACCTCCAAAGAGGCAGGGGGGAGGAGAGGTGAGCTAAACTGCTCCCCTGAACAAAAGATTCCCTCCTATTTCCCCCTCAATTTTCCCCACACGGAAATCCTTCCATTAAAAACTTTCTTCCTGTCTTTTCCTGAAACAATTCCCAAACCTACAGTCTTTCTAACTAGATGCTCCATTGCTAAGGTAGCAGAGAGCAATGGTGGGAGGGAGGAGGGAGTTTAATCTTCACCTTTGAAAACAAAAGATCCTCTCCTGTTTCTCCCTCCCCCACCTCTTGTTTTCTCCTCCCAAATACCCTCCCAATACTTTCTCTTACTCTCTAAAATCATTCAAAACTTTAATTTCTCCTACAGATCAATTCTTCATAAATCACTTTTATTCACATGTCCAGCAGAGTTGGATTTAAAATATAATTTATAATGTTATAATATAATATAACAAATTACCCAAAGTGTTTCAGAAGGTAACATACTTCACCTAATTAGAGGGACATGACCCTTTTAGGCAAGTTAGCAGAACTCCTCTTTAATAAGCCATTGTTCTTAAGATTTTCTACTCAAAGATAACCAAATCTAACCTGCATAGTCAACAGTAAAACCATTTTAAAACTGACCCAAAGGATACTTCTTTGTTTTGTTTTGTTTTCAATTAGGTTTAAACTTAGTTCTCCAAATCCTTTCCCCAAGTTTCAAAGCAATTAGCATAAAGTCCTTTGTCATCCAGAGGCCTTATCTGTCCAGCCTAGCCTAGGCCAGGATTGAATTATATTGCTTTTACTTTTTTTTCTTCTCTAAATACCAGGCTGCTTTCCCTCCCCATTCCCCCACTTGGGTTTAAACTAGTTCTCCAAAACCTTAGCAGAGCTCTTTAACCAACAAAACAGATAAGTCACACAGAACACATAATACAAATCACACAGACATAGACTGCACAATTACAACATTAAACAAAGCATTTAACTCATATAACCAGATAGTGCCCAAAAAGGCACTCAGAATCAGATCAGACCAGATGTGTCTTAGAAGACCATCCAAATCAGATGTCCAGCATCTTGGAATGATATTCTTCTCCGAATTTAATGCTGTTGTCATTCTATTATTCTGAGAATCCAGATGCTAGCACAGACAGTCAGAACAGGTAAACAGATCAGATTGTGTCCTAAGACATCCAGACTTACTCTCCTGTGGCCAAAATGGAATGTCCACCACTGTTGGGTCATGGTTGTGGCTAAAAACTGCTCTCTTTCCCAGAGACTCTGGAGAAATCCAGAGGGCCAGCCTCTCCAAGCCAAGAACCCAGATCTTCAACCACCCCAGGCCCAAGGTGGAGACCCAAGGATATCTAATCTCTAATCCTGCTCTCATTTTCTAATATCTTGGTGGAACCTCCAAAATGTAATGACAGAGAAACTGAGGCAAGATAGAGATGAGAGAGTTTTTAATATTTTATTTGAAAGGGAGAGATTTACTGGGGCCAAATGGATCCATGGTTTGGTCCTAGAGCTGAACGAAACTACTGTCTCCAAGAATCCAGCAGTGAATGTCAGATACAAAAATTCTTTTATAGGGTAACAAGAATGATGATATAATGGGGCACCTGAGGGGGAGAGATACCTGATATTCTAATTAATTGGATGGGGAGAGGCACCTGATATTCTAATGATGTCTAAGATATAAGATCTTTATCCCATCAAAGATTCTGATGATTAAGAGGGAAGGGTGGTGTTGCAGGATTGAGCATTAGGAATTGAGGCAGAACAATAAAGGGAAACTGGGTCAGGAAAATTAGGGAAACTGAATCAGGACAATAAAAGAGAAATGTGGCATAACAGAATATAGATTTATCATCTGTATAGAGATGAGAATTAAACCTAGGAGAACTGATGAACTCAGCAAATGAGAATCTAGCCAGAGCAGAGAAGAGGGTACTTAAAAGAGCTTTAGCGTATATTCACAATTAGAGGATATATTATGAATGATGACCCAGGAAAAGATATGAAAGAGAAACTTGGAAGTCCTTTTGTGTGGTACGGAAATGGTGAGGGAACACCATTTAATAAAAAAAGCTGGAGAGAGTTCTAGAGAAAAGCAAAGTTTATTGTACATTCTCTCGAGAAGGGCGTCCCAGTCCCACTCTTCGAGTAGACTATCGAAGAGAGGAAGCGCCTCCTGTGGGCAGGACAGCACCTTTAATCCTTAACGCAAAACGCCCCCTCCCACCACTGACCCTCATCCTCATTGGCTGAGAGTCTTACATTCTAAACACGAGATCTACCCATGAAATTGAACTTGACCAATAAGTACATAGTGGCCCATATTTGGATGAAATAGGGAGATGTCATAGGAGGGGAAGGCAATGCCCTTCAGAGTCCTTCAGGCCTACTCGAACTCTGAAGTAGATGAAGCCTTACTCGATTTTCACAACTGTCTTGAAAGATCTCACCTCATCTCATTCAGTCCCTCCTCTTATTTTGTACACTGAGATCTCTTCAAATTTTTGTAACATAATTTCACATTCCCTATGAATTCCTCACTTCCTTCTGATTCCTGTTGGCCTTGGGCCACCGGCTCCACCCTTACCCTTTTAACAGCATCTACTTAACAGACCCTTCAGCTTTCTCTTCCAACTTGGTCATTCCAGATGATGAGTTTTGGACAATTCTGGTTATTAATCTGATCAAACAAGGGATGTAGATAGGGAATAATATAACACCACTAAGAGCTATAAGGCCAAACCAAAGGAGCTGCTTCCACCAGCTTCCCAAACCAGGACCATCAAGAAGTATTGAACAGTGAGGTCTAAGTCTGTACAGGAACATGAGCAAGTTTCCTAATGTTTTTAGTGATTTCCTTCACTAGATTACCATTGTTATCAATCTTTATACAACATGTGGATAAATTTAGTTTAGCACAAACTCTCCCTTCCTCAGCCAACAAATAATCCAGCACAAGTCTATGTTGTAAAACAGCCTCTCTGGTTTGAGTAGCTTCATCAGCCAAAAGATGTAGTGCCTCAGCTGTCTGATTGGTGATAATCTCTACAACTGCCTGAAGCCTAATTATCCTGTTCAACATGTATATTGGAGTTCTATATCCCCAACTTCCATCTTGAGCCCAGGTCACTGGCCCATACTTCTTGACTATTCTTTCTGGAGGCCTGGCCTCACCCCAACCATTTGCATCTTCAGTCCAAGTGATGGAGTTATCTAAACTCCGTTTCCCCCTTCCCAAATCATCATACAACTGAATCCCTAAATATTGGTTTGCCTGTTAGGGAAGAAAGAAAAATTTTGGCTTTATTAGTCCAATATAATAATTCCCTGTCCAATTGAGGCAGGTGAGTATAGGCAGTTAAACCACAGATCCAATAATGACCCTTTAGAGCAGGTTGTTCCCTTTCCTCTTATTCTCTTTTATACATCTTAATACATCCCATTCTACTCCCATTCTACTTCAGCAGTAGTGACTTGTTGATAGCAATATCCCTGCTCTCCTATTTCTGGGAGAACATCCAAGGTAGTCTTTCTAGTCCTTCCCACACTTCAATTGAGGATTCCTCCCTGTATTCCGCCAATATTTAGACATTTTTGTACAGTCAATTGTCTTTGGTCTCAGGTCTGTTCTCGAATAGGTCCACTCACATACACTAATTCCCAGCTTCAAACCTTGTCCTGTCTGATTTAAGCAGTATTTCCCTTTCCTATCTTCTGTCAATGACCACTGATGTTTCTCTTCTCAATTCTGGAAACCGGTCCCATTATGAATTTGGGATCTGTTGCTAAGGATCCAGGCTGGGCTTAAGGGGACAGGTACCCATGGCCATTGGTTCAATTGTTGGGATCCACCACAGATCCAACAATTCGATAAGTTAAATGTTCTCCTTATATTCTGCATGAGCAGGAGAAATTGGTCATAAGGAAATAGATAAACCCAAAGCTTAGGGAGAGCCTCATAATGTTCAACTATTATAACACTGTGAAGTTAAGGTGAACTTCCCAAAGGAAAATATATCAAATCACAAACAGGCAAAGAGACCCAGAGTAAGAAAAGAGAAGTCATACAGTTACAATGCACTGGATTCAGAATCAGTGTTCCCATTCAGTGGAGGTCCCCTCCTCTTATGTAATTGGAGGTCTCCCCTGTCTTCAACTGTCCACTCTGATAAAGGTGGCGCCACAGGTCCTTTTGTCCTGGTGTGGTGTGTCCAGCCTCCTTCCTGAGTGCGAATCGCAGTATCTGAAGTCAGTATCACTTGGTAGGGTCCGTCCCAGCACGGAGTCAGCTTCTTATCCTTCCAGGAACGGATCAGCACCCAATCACCAACCTGAATTCTATGAACAGGGAAACCTAGAGGAGGAGTCTGAGCTATTAGCCCTTTTTGTTGAAGTCCTTGCAAATGTTCCAGCAATGATTTAACATATCTCTTAACAAACAAATCCTTAGTTTCTAAAATAGGGTCCCAGTCTCCCTTAGGATAAGCCTGGAAAGGATGACCATACAATAATTCATAAGGTGAAAGCCCAATATCTCTACGTGGCTTGGTCCTGATTCTAACCAGAGCGAGAGGAAGGCATTTCGTCCAAGGTAGTTGGGTCTCTAAAGATAACTTAGTCAGCTGCCATTTTATTTCTTGGTTCATCCTTTCTACTTTCCCAGAAGAGGGAGGATGCCAAGGGGTATGGAGATCCCAAGTGATTTCTAAGGCCCTAATCAGATTCTGCAATACCTGGGCAGAAAAATGTGTTCCCTGATCCGAGTCTATCCTCTCCACCATCCCATATCTAGGAATAATTTGTTCTAATAAGACTTTACTGTCGAGGCAGTTGCTCGGCCTGACGGGAATGCCTCCACCCATGAGGTCAGATGGTCCACTATGACCAGCAAGAACTTAAGGCGACCCACTGGTGGCAGCTCAGTAAAGTCCACCTGGATGCTTTGGAATGGTCTGATTCCAGGAGGTGGTCCCCCTTTTGGAAGCTGGCGTTGGGCAGCCCTGTTAGTCCTTCGACAAACAAGACAACCGTCCACCAGTTGTCGAGCCATAGTATATAGGCCGGGGGAAACATACCTTGTCAGTATAGCATCACACAGGTTTTGGACATCCCAATGACTGCCCTGGTGCAGTTGCTGAAGGACTTGCCTCATACTTGCTTTGGTCAGTACCTCTCTGCTGTCAGGTAAGAGCCATCGTCCTTCCGAGTTCTCAACTGCTCCGAGAGTTGAGGCTTTCTCTTTTTCCTCCTGAGTAAAACTAGGAGAGGGTAGACTAGGGGGAAGTACAGGTATCAAAGCCATTATATGAGAGATTTCCTGATCTCCGGCTCCCTTGGCCTCCCGGTCTGCTAATCTATTTCCCCTTGCCTCAAAAGAATTTCCCATCTGATGTCCCTTTACATGTATTACTGCTATATTCCTAGGAGTCAGAATATTTTCTAGTATCTCTCTGACTAGTGTATGATGAACCAGTTCTTTACCTTTACTGTTTACATATCCTCTTTCCTCCCAAATCCTCCCAAATACATCCACCACACCCCAGGCATATTTAGAATCAGTATATATATTCCCATCTTGTTCACACAATAATTTTAACGCTTGATTTAAAGCATACAATTCACAGCAATTCACAAGTTTGAGCCAACTAATGGGCAGGTAGACTGCCCTTGGTAACAGTGGAAGTTCTAACAAACCCATTTCTTTTCCCATTTACCATCCTAGAAGAACCATACATAAATTCTAAACAAATATTTATCATAACCTTGTGTTGATAACAATAAGGAATTTGTCCCAATGAGTTTATATCCAAGTAGATCTTTCATAAGTGAACATTATTCATACAAATCAGTTTGTTTTTAAAAACACCCAATGCAAATACAATCATATACAGAATGTCTAATTCCACACAAGAGAATTCAAGAAGTTTTGATAAGAGATTCCCATTAACTTGTAATGGGAGAGACATTCTGCTATTCTGAAACATAAGGTCTTATCAAGTATTCTGATAGAGGCAGGGGGGGGTTTTTGCAAAACTAAGAGGCAGGGAAACTGAGGCAGGACTGAGTCAGGACAATAATTCAAAGTTAAAACATAAGCCAGCCAATCATAGTCTAGCAAATTTTCAGCTAGAGTCCCCTGTAAAGGCCTTTTGTCTCTAGCTAATGGACAGGTAAAGAGCTTTTTCAACTTTTTGCAGCCTCTCCCTTATCTGTAGAGACAAGAGAGCGAGACAAAAGGAGACCTTTCGTCAATCGCAGCAATTCTTAAAAGAATTGTGCTGAGCATAGAGCTCTAACAACGATCCAGGCCAGAAGCAGCCTGGATGTCCGCTGCAAAAAAGAAAAAAAAACTTTTACCTGTTCCAGAGTTCCATTCAGTACCCAAATTATGTCTAGTTTTTTTGAGGTCCTTCATCAGGGAACCAATAAGCAAAGAGTAAGTAGTTTCCAATTCGGCCTGAACTGAAATAAGACATCAGTTTTTCCCAATTTTCTGACCGGTTGAATTCTCAGTTTCCCTTCCCCCCCTGTTTACAGAAATTATCAGATTATACACAACAGACTAGTAAATTTCCCAAAATAGCAATAGTCATTCAGTTTTATACAGCAATAGTTCTGTTCTCCAGGGGACAAAAAGGAAGCAGGATTAAAATTATGATCTTGGATTATGGAACATTCTTTTCTAATAGTATTGCCTCATGTTTCAACACTATGGAATCTGTGAGCCATCTCCCAGCCCTCTAGATTTAATATTGTTCTAACTTGAATACCCCTTCATTTCATCTTCTCTGCATATTTAATAGGGGATTGAGTGTCAAAAGTTCTTTCCCCACCATGATCATGCAAGACATGAAAAATGTATCTGAATATAGATCTATAGTCAGGAACTTGGGATTGGGGTTCCAGAGATTGCCAGCTTCGTCTCAAAAAGAAAGGCAAAGTGGGAGCGGTCCTAGCAATGTATATCTCACTGACCACTTGGCTCTGATTACAAACATAAGAGGAAAAACCAGGGGCATGATTTAAGGCAGTTTTACTTCAGGTAGCTGTCCTAATTTTAACCATCCCACCTCCAGATGGTGGAGTTTAACGACCTCTGCAAACAGTTATACCTGAATTCAAAACTCCAAGTAAATATTAGCTTCAGTCCCAAAAGATTTTATCTAAATGTAGGCTGTTCCTTTAAACAGTAGAAATAATTAATATCTAAATCAGCAAGGAGGTGCAGTTATTAAAAATAAACTAACAAACAAAAAAAAAAACCCACTATACTTAATGGGAGGAGGGACCTCTCCACGTGGTCACCCTTCCCCCACACCACCATGCTTCCCGACCCAATATATCATAGCTCCATTTAAACTATTAATTACTTTTACAAATCAATCTTTCCTGTCCCGTCTTTAAGTAAATATATATGTATATATTTTTAAACTTTACACTTCAATGTTTGCACGTAACTGACCCAAATTTCATAAAACTTAATACATGCCCAACAGAGCTGACAAACACTTAAGGCATAGCTCAGTTACAAATTACCCAATTACCTCTAGCAAACATACCATCGAAGTAGGGAGATACAACCACAACCTCCCCTAAGTAAGCTACCAGCATTGTTTTAAAAACCTATGTTTTAACATAAAATCCCAATCACAGCTTTAAATTCCCAATAATATAAAACTACTTTGCTATCATATTTAAAACAATGAACTTCACTAAATAGCGGTTTCTTTCCCCCGGCCCCCGTGGCCCTGCTGCAGTCAGGACACGTGGGAGGAAGAGGAAGGAAGCCACCATCTTCACTGGCTCAATCCCACAAACTTCCCCATGTACAGGGTTTCTGATCCCAAATGGGATCTACTAACAGCTATTTCTGGTCAGCTGAAATGACCCCTGCTTCAAAAGACCTAGTTCTCCTCCCTGCCCGAAGGCCCCTGGAAGGGCTAATGGAATTAAATCCTCTCAGGTCCTTCCCTTCAGGTACCATTTAATCCTTTTGGCACCACCAGTCTGCAACAAAACAACAATACCTTATCCGCTTTTTCTTGCTTTTTATTTTTCCTCATATTTTGGCAGTTTGTTCCAATTACTTAATTTATCTCCCAAGGGACTATCTACCGGTATTTTCTGATATTTTTCTCATTTCTCTCCGCGAGGGCTGGCTGGGACTAGGCCACACCCATTGAATTTGGAAGGAGTTTAACAGACTCCTAAACGCCCAAACACGCTAACCGTCGCCGGTTAACCCAGTCACCCAGGAAGGCCTAGCTCTCTTCCTGTCTACCGTCTACAGCCCCCTCCAGAACCTATAACTAGACTCAAGGGGCTTCACAGGACGCTTACCTCCACTGGGTTGCTGCGCAACAAATTACTTGACTGATCTGTCCTCCACCAACCGGTTGGGATTTTCACCGCGGAGTTTCCGTTGCTTTTCTCTGAGTTTCTCCACTTCGGGTCCACTCTACGTCAGAGAGCAAGGAGAAGCCCCTGGAAGCTGGCGGGCTGCCTAAATCAAGGCAGGGCGCCATCCCACTAGCACCCAGGAGTTCACTTACTCACCGAGTAAAGGATCCCGGACTAGCCCCCAAACTGTGTGGTACGGAAATGGTGAGGGGTCACCATTTAATAAAAAAGCTGGAGAGAGCTCTAGAGAAAAGCAAAGTTTATTGTACATTCTCGCGAGAAGGGCGTCCCACTCTTCGAGTAGACTATCGAAGAGAGGAAGCGCCTCCTGTGGGCAGGACAGCACCTTTAATCCCTAACGCAAAACGCCCCCTCCCACCACTGACCCTCATCCTCATTGGCTGAGAGTCTTACATTCTAAACACGAGATCTACCCATGAAATTGAACTTGACCAATAAGTACATAGTTGCCCATATTTGGATGAAATAGGGAGATGTCATAGGAGGGGAAGGCAATGCCCTTCAGAGTCCTTCAGGCCTACTCGAACTCTGAAGTAGATGAAGCCTTACTTGATTTTCACAACTGTCTTGAAAGATCTCACCTCATCTCATTCACTTTGAAACAAAGGTTGAAGAGTGACCAGGAACAGTGTCATAGAAATTCAACATAAAAATTTTGAAGAATTTGGTAAACAGTTTCAAATGCTTAAAGGAAGTTAAAATAGTATGACTGAGAAAAAATTATCACTTTTGCCAATTTAGAAAATATTAAGATTAGAGGAAGCAGTTTCAGTGGAGTAATGAGCTAAAAGTCAAATTGAAATAGTTAAAGAGAAGTTTAGAAGAGCAGAAGGTAATGAGTTAAAAAAAATTTCTCTAAAAATTAGGCTGTTAAAGTGAGAAGAAATAAAGTATACTAACTTAAAAAAGATTCTAAAGACTAATGGAACGTTTTGTGATGGTCTCTTCTTTTTTTAAAGAAAGTGGATTGTCATTCTCCCAATATATTTGATATGTTCATTAACTTATGCTCTATTAGGTAACTCACATTCTTTGTGAATTTTTCATTTGGTACCTTTAACAGTAATATGCTAATACACCAACCAATCTTTGATCTCATCAATATGGGTAATATACCTAACAATGCAAATTGAACCCATACTGGACATCCCATTCTATTTATACTGCTCTCTGAGTCATTGTATTTATTCCACAGGAACTCCACCCCCATGTACTAGAAGCTTTTTTCTAATTTTCTTAATATTGATTGCAAACCAATGAAACTTTAAGATTTTCTTCTAGTTTTCACTAGCTCATCTTTTGTTTTTGTTTTTGTTTTTTTTTTGCTTATAATCAATTATAAGATATTAAAACTTAAATCTTTACTAAGGTTTTAGAAATAGCTTGTATCATTCTGACAATTTTCTTTACACTTCATATTATTTGTAGGTTGTTGTAGACTCATTCAACTCCATTGTCTTTAAGTGATCCTCAAACTACATTTCTTCAAAATCTAGTAGGTCTTAAATGATATAATATTATTAGAAGTATATAAGTATTTAAAATAGTTCTTTTTCTCCTGGAGGAAAAAATCTTTTAGTTGATACAGTAGAGTGAGTATTGGACATATAGTCAGGAGGTGTAAATCTAACTTTAGATACTTATTAGTTGTGTGCCTATGGACAAGTCATTTAACCCAATTTGCCTCAATTCCTCATTTTTAAAAAAATAAGCTGCAAAAGGAAATTTCAAACATGCTCCAACATCTCTGCCAAGATAACCTCAAATGGAATTGCAAAAATTGCATGATTGAAAAACAATTGAACAACATAGAGACATTACAAATATGGTGCATTCTCTCCCTCCATCCTTCCCTTTCTTCTTCCTTCTCCTTCTCCTTCCTTTCTCTCTCTCTGTCTTTCTCGGTCTGTCTTTCGTGTGTGTGTGTGTGTGTGTGTGTGTGTGTGTGTGTGTGTGTGTGTGTGTGTGTGTATGTTTGAGACATATTAATCCACTATGGGTTAAGCTGTCTGGAAAGGAAATTAAAACTGTACTCTCTAATATGCATAATTATGGATTGTTTTTGACTTAGTAATATCACTAATAGTACTATATTTTTAAAATGGGCAAGTGATCAAAGAAAGAGAAGAAAGTCCTATGTGTGCAAAAATATTTATAGCAGTTTTCATTATTATTGTTATTATAGCTTTTTATTTACAGAACATATGTATGGGTAATTTTTCAATATTGACCCTTGCAAAACTTTCTGTTCCAAATTTTTCCCTCCTTTCCCCCACCCCTTCCCCTAAATGTCAGGCATTCCAAGACATGTTAAAATATATGTTAAATCCAATATATGTATATATGTCCATACAGTTATCTTGCTGCACAAGAAATATCCGGTCTAGAAAGAAAAAAGAAAAACCTGAAAAGGAAAACAAAAATGCAAGTAAATAACAACAAAAAGAGTGAAAATGCTATGTTGTAGTCCATACTCAGTTCCCATTGTCTTCTCCCTGGGTATAGATGACTCTCTTCTTTACTGAACATTGAAATGGTCTGAATCAATGCATTGTTGAAGACAGCCACATCTATAAGAACTGATTATCCTATAGTCTTCTTGTTGCCATGTACAATGATCTTCTGGTTCTGCTTGTTTCACTTAGCATCACTTCATGTAAGTCCCTCCAGGCCTCTCTGAAATCATCCTGTTGGTCATTTCTTACAGAATAATAATATTCCATAACATTCATAGGCCATAATTTATTCAGTCATTCTCCAGTTGATGGGCATCCATTCAGTTTCCAGTTTCTAGCCACTACAAAAAGGGCTGCTACAAATATTTTCGCACAAGTGGATCCCTTTCCCTCCTTTAAGATCTCTTTGGGATATAAGCCCAGTAGTAACAAGCAGTTTCTTTTATAATTGGAAATTAATAACCTGTAAATTAGTGAAGGACTGAATAAATTATGGTATATAAATTTAATAAATTTTATTTCATTATAAACAATTAAAATAACTGAAGATATTGATAAACTGATATGAAATGAAATGATCAGAATTATAAGAATTTATACAATGAAAACATTACAAAGAAGAAATAACTTTCAAAGATTTTAGAATCGATAAAGTGTTAAACCAAATTTATAAAAGAATGAAGATAAAACAATTCAACTCCTGACAGAGAGATTATGAACTTAAAATTCAAAGACATACACTTTCATTTTAAAATGAGAATTTGTTTTGACAGATTTTATAGATATATACTAAAGATTTTTTTTTTCATGGTGCAAAATGTAGTGGGGAAAAGATGAATAATAATAATAATAGGATAAACAACAATAATGACAAATTTGTTACTTGAAATTTTTACAGGGGTAAAAAATCCATTAATAATATGTTTCTAACTGATTTGAGGATGCTTCCTGAAGATTTGGATTTTAAGCAATTTTTTGAATAATAAAAAGTACAAATTAGGCTGGGAATACAGTCTGATAAAGGATTTGACAAATGCTAAGTCCAAGATCATGAATGGGATTCATGAAAGGAATAAGCACTCAGTATGCCTCTTGAGCATCAGTGTAATGAATTGACCACTACATTATAGAAGAAAAAAGACAAGGAAGTCCAAATTTTACTTTATGTTTTGGTGAAGGACTTAGATGAACCTTAAGTAGAATGTTGAGAATAAAAAAGTAAATGTATCTTTGTATTCTAATTCTTTTGAGATTATTGTTATATTACAGATATGGATTGTGGTTTCATTGATATAGGTATAATCTTCTACAAATTCAGATTTTATGCCTTCTCTGCAATTTATGTGTTCAACAATTATCATTTAGAACACAGGAAGGTTAAGTGATTTGCCTGCAGTCACACAAGCAACATAAATCACAACCAGGATTTGAACTTTGGTTTTGTGAATTTTAGGCCAGCTTTCTGTCCACTCTAACATGGATCCCTTAGTTAGATGAAATTTGGAAGACATTTTTTCAGTCTTGCCCAACTTTTGGTAACCCTATTTGATAAAGATATTGTGATGACTTACCATTTCTTTTTCCCTTTTCTTTTCATAGTTGAAGAGACTGAGACAAGTAGAGTTAATTGATTTGTTCATAGTTACAGCATTTGAGTGCTGGATTCTCTACTCAAGTCTTCTTGAGGCTAGGCTCAATATTTTATCTACTGGGCTATCTAAGTACCCCAGATGAAGTTTAGGTGGTGATAATATGAAGCTCCAAATGAGCATCTTAAAAAATTTAGGTCACTTCTCAGATTTTTAAGTTATCATAATACAAGTTGTCAAATTCTCCTACCTATTTAATGTGAAATCATCCAAAAATAAGAACAAAATATTCAGTTGAAAAGTAAGCTTAAACTTTATTATGAAATTTGGGAATCAGTATTCAAAAAATGAAATGAATCTTTAGCATGATCTGGAGAAACAAAATATGTTTAACACTTATTTGAAGTTCAAAAATGAATGAATGAAAAATTATTATTTATTAACTATATGTAAAGTTTTTTGCTAAATACAGAAACATAATCAGAAAAACAAAGCAATTTCTGCTTTTAAGGAGTTCATATTCTACAGTAGTCCACATATCCTGGAAATTTCAGCTGTAAGTTAGATGTAAAGATTGACAGTTTTAGGTTGCTGCATTTAATCAGAGGGTAATGCATCTTCTTTCATGTCAGCTCCATTGATAAATTTATATCCATTTATGATGTTGAACTATTTGACATTATGAAGTACTTTCCAGACAGAAGCTAAGTATTTCTAAGCATGTCTAAAAATAACATTAACTGTCTTGTCAGAAATAGGGATCAGAAACCTATCAGTATTCTCATTATCATTCCCTTTAACACAGTCAGGTGAGTATACTTTCAGTACATTTGTTTTATTATGGCATGACCCTAGTGGGGAAGATTTTTGTGTAATAACTTGTGCTGATTGTAGGCTGGCTAAACAGGTAGATCAGTTCATTCATTTAGTTCAGGCTTTTGTTTAACATGGCATCCACAATTATCTGGAGCAAGCATACTTTCATTCTTGAATTGTTAGATTGCTTTGTAATCTTGTGTGGTTTTATCCGAAAAGGTCAGCTGATTTTCAAGAATATTATTCCTGCATTACATTATTTGCACTGCTGAAAAATAAAACTTCTATAGCAATTAAGAGGTTGCTGAATAATAAGAAATATGCAATCATGATATATAAATCCAAAATGAAGTATGTATGGGAAACAAAACACGAATAAATGTATGTGTCTATGTACATGCATTTATATATACAAATATAAAAAAATGTGTTTATTTTACATAGGTATATGTTAATCTAATCAAGTAATTCTTTTTCATCTCAAAAAACATCTTTTTCCCATAATAATTTATAGAAAAATAAGAAGTAAACAAAGAAAGAAAAGACCTTGAAATTTATAGATGTGAAAGAGGTAGGCTGCTTTTGATTATAGGATGAATCATGATAAATGCAAGAAAAGAGCTCTTACAGCAAATGACCTCATCTTTAAAAATATTTCTCTTTAGAAGTTTGAAGATGAAGCTTGATTGTAAGCTTTTTTGAGAACAGGTCATTTTTGGTTTTTGTATTCTCAGTACTTAAGCATAGTGATAAAATAAAAAGCTTATTATATTTTTAAAAATTAAATAGAAAAAAGGTAAAATAAAATAAAATTGCTACCATCAAGTAGCATGGAAATAATTTAGAATGGTTAGATAACATTTTTCAAATGTAAAGTTTCTCTACTTTGACCATTCATTTCTGAAAAGCAAAACTGAATAAAGTTTGATCAAGACTATTTAAGCACAAAAAATATTATTTATCATGTATAAATTTGCATAACAATGACCATTTAAAACACAGTACTATGAACATAGTAATTAATAAATATTGATTTGATTAAATTTTATGTATGTATTTATGTATCTAGAATTGTGGGAACATATTTAATCATTGTTAATGAGAGTATATATAATAACAACTTTGATTTTTATACCATTTTAAGTTTGGAAATGTGCCATAGATACATTAATTTATTTGTCATAATAATTTGTGTGGTAGAAGCTATTATAATCCTCATTTTTCAGATGAGGAAATTTAGAATGATATAGATTTAGTTAGTTACTGTAGAGAGCCGGAACTCTGGAGAAGTATCTTTGAAACAAGTATACTTGAAACAAGGTGTTAACTCAGAGGAATTGATGAGACAATGGCTATCTAGTTTACATATACTTAGTACTTAGCATAGTAATGTAATAGTTCTCTAGTTCACACATATTCAGTATGCTGTAATGATGAAATTGTAATAGGGTATATATAAGAACTGGTGACAGGAAGTCAGACAGAAGTCAGACTGGCAGACTGCTGGAGGAGACTGGGTCAAATTATGATAAACACAGACTGAGTAAGAAACAATAAAGATTTTGGACTCTATTCTTGTCCATTCTCATGGTGATTATTTGCTGAGACCAAGGCTGGTCCCAAGGCCCTCTAGAAAGCTTGCTCAGACGTTACATTTTGGTAGCCAAACATGAGGCCCTAGAAATGCAGAGCCTTCAAAGCAGGGTACAAAGAAGTACAACTACTCTATAGTAAGCTCGGTGGAAAAATCCTTATGACTGGGAAATAGGGTGAGTATAAAAATAGACAAGCAGGAAACTTTCATAAGGGCTAAACTAGTGTTTCAGCTGAAATGGTTTAAACTCATCATGCCAGCTTACAAAACAAGGTCAAGAGGTTTTGAGAGAAGCTGAACTGGTTTTATCCAATGTGGTTGAATGAGTCACTCAAAAAACCCCTTGGAAATATCAGTTTTTGTTACAAAAGAGGCATTCACAACAGTCCTTCATCAAGGACACAGTGTGATAGAGTGGGTGAACCTCCCATCACAAACAGACCAAAGCCTTATTCCTTACCCAGTGCTTGTGACTAGAATTTTATTAAAGTCCATTAAGAGAGTAGTACAATTATCTGGGATAAGACCTGATAAAATAGACACCTTTTATACCAATGTACTAATTAATGTATGCTGTGAAACCATCCCAGAATGGCAAATTTTATTGGCCACAGCTCCAAATTTTACACATAGGTCTCCATTAAAGATATCCCAGCTATTACATAATTGACAATGTATTTTTGAAGAAAAAGTTTCTAAGGTTCCTCTTAAAGGATCAACTATTTTTATAGATGCATCCAAATATAACATTTGTGCTGTATACTCTCGTGACTTAACTATAAAGAGAATAGTCAAAACTCTTTTTCAGTCCACTCAGCAGGATGAATTGTATGTAATCATGCTAGCTCTTACTTATTATCCAGGAAATAAAAATGTAATCTCTG
The DNA here is from genome assembly GCF_048593235.1 of Sminthopsis crassicaudata. Lineage (NCBI taxonomy): Eukaryota > Metazoa > Chordata > Mammalia > Dasyuromorphia > Dasyuridae > Sminthopsis > Sminthopsis crassicaudata. Next base: position 232,713,735 of record NC_133619.1, read on the forward strand.
ATTTGGCCTATTCAATAGGTGTGGTACAAAGAATTGCCACAACCCAAATAAAATTTGTAGCTTCCAATATATAATATCTCTTTAAGGAACTTCATCAGCAAGTGAGAAACCATCCAGGTAAGATTTATATCTTTCATGTCCACTCTCTTAGTGGACTTCCAGGTCCTATTTTTGATGAAAGGCATATCGCCTTCTAACCATGTTAGCCAATACTCCTTTATTTCAGGCAGCCCAAGAATCTCATTCTAAGTATCATCAGGCTGCTCGAGCTTTACATTTACAATTTGGGATAACAAAAGAGGAAGCTAGGAGTATAGTAAAAGGCTATACAGCTTGCCTTCCTTTCCATGCTCCTATGTTCCCTCCAGAGAAGAACCCTTGTGGTTTGAGATCCAATGAAATTTGGCAAATGGATGTGACCCATTATAAATCTTTTGGTCATCTGTCTTTTATCGATGGTGTGGTAGACACCTTTTCAGGATTTACTTTTGCAATACCAGCAGCAAAAGAGACAACCTGAATAGTCACTGAATTCCTTCTACAAAGTCAAACAGATGGAAGAGACTGTGGAGCAGATTGGTTCAGACTGAGAGACTAAAGGAGACAATAAAGACTTTGGACTTTATTCCTGACTATTTTCGTGGTGATAATTCTGCTGAGACCAAGGCTGGTCCCTAGGTCCTCCAGAAAGCTAGCCTAGACTTTACTGGGTTGGATCTCCAGCAGCCACTGTCAGGTGGCTTCTGTGTACTCCAATAAGTTACCCATATTTTCATAGCTGATAAATGATCAAAGCAAGGTCTTAAACTAGGTAGACCAGTTCTGTTTTTGTCTTTAAAAATTGTTTTGCTTGGAGGGCGGAGCCAAGATGGCGGAGAAGAAACACACGACTCAGTGAACGTCCTCACTCCCTCACAACCAATTAGATAAATTAAGTCTCAAAATTAGCTCAGGACTGATAGATACCACAAGGACTGGAAGCACGACTTACCAGCTGAAGAGAATCTGGAGTTTCAACAGGAAAGGTCAGTTCTCAGGGGAGGAATAAGAAAGACCAGCACAGACGGTGGGGTAGGGGCACACTGCGCCCATTGCGCTGGGAAGGGCTCTGGGATCAGAGAAGCCACTGAGGTAAAGGAATCTGGCACAGGCTGTTAGCTCTTCTCTGCTAATTATTTAGCAGTTCAGAGGAGAAAGCCAAAATATTTTAAAACCCAGATTAGATTCCCCCCCCCCCCCACCCTGGGGGTGACTCAGCAGAGAATCGGCACCAGGGGGTGTGGCCTCAGCTACCACCTGAGAATAGTTAAGAGATTGACAAGTGGGTGGATACGGCCCAAGGCAACACACACTGCCTAGCTTAGCTGGAGGGAGTGGAACTCAGCTCCAGGAAGTCCCAGAGAAGCGGAACCTTTGAACTAGGGACCGCGGTTTCTGGCAGACACTTCCAGTTTGAGCGCAGGGGCTTCTCACGTCACCTGCTGCAGACATCCACTCCCCACCCGGACACATAGGCTGGGCTTCCTGCAGTCTTCACTATTCTACGCCCTCGAAGCACAGCAGTGCTAATCACCTCTGAGGCACCTCCAGGGAGGGGGTGGGGAACTCTCTCCCAGAGCTCTATCTTAGCTCCGGCGCAGGGGCCGCTGCATCCATCCGGTCTGGGAGGAAGCTGGTAAAGAAGTAAATAATTTCCTACCCCAGGGACAGACCCCAAAACATTTTTTAAGTATGAGCAAAAAAGCTAGAAAAACTATAGATTCCTTCTATACAGAGAAAGAGCGGGTATCCAACCCCGAGGAAGTTAACAGCAAAGATTCAGAAGATAACAACCTAAAGGGGAACGATTCCTGCCCCCCATCACATAACTCTCTCCTAGAAGAAGCTCTTAAAAAATTGAGGGAGATCGAAGAAAAATGGGGAAAAGAAAGGGAAGTTATGATAGAGAATAACAACGTCCTGAAATTGGAGTTGGAAAAAATAAAGAATTCACAGGAGATGCAGGGAAACAAAATTTATGAATTAGAAAAGGTTAAAAAAACACAGGAAAGTAGGATTTCTGAATTGGAAAAGATAAAAAAGTCTCAAGAAAATAGAATTTCTGAATTGGAAAAAGAAAATAATTCTCAAAAAAAAAAAATTAGGGAAATGGAAAAAAATTCAATAGAGCAAAATAATTCATTTAAAAACGAAATTGGGCATTTACAAAAAGAACTAAAAACTGTGAAAGAAGAAAATAACTCCTTAAAAGTCAGGATGGAACAAATAGAAATGAATGATTCACAGAGAACCCAAGAATCAGTCAAACAAAACAAAAAAAATGAGAAGTTGGAGAACAACGTCAAATACTTACTGGGAAAATCTATAGACCTGGAAAATAGATCTAGGAGAGATAATCTGCGGATTATTGGACTTCCAGAAAACTATGACCAAAAAAAGAGCCTAGATTCTATTTTACAGGAAATTATCAAAGAGAACTGTCCAGAGATAATAGAAACAGAAGGGAAAGTAGATGTGGAAAGAATTCATCGAACTCCTTCTGAAATAGACCCTAAAAAAAGAACACCACGGAATATTGTGGCTAAGCTGCAGAATTACCACACAAAGGAGAAAATCCTGCAAGCAGCTAGAAAAAAACAATTTAAATACCAAGGTGCCACAATAAGGGTCACCCAAGATCTGGCTGCCTCCACATTAAAAGATAGAAGGGCCTGGAACCTGATATTCCGTAAGGCAAAAGATCAAGGACTGCAACCAAGAATGAACTACCCAGCTAAGTTTAGCATCTTTTTCCACGGAAGAAGATGGTCATTCAATGAAACAGAGGAATTCTATATGTTTCTAAGAAAAAAACCAGACTTAAACAAAAAATTTGATCTACATCCACAAGACTGAAGAGAAACAGAAAAAGGTACACAGAACCCTTGAGAACTGTAACTCTGTTGTGGGTATATAAAAAATACTCAAGGATAATTTGATTTTACTGATATAAAAGAAAAAAAGGGGGGTGTGGTAAAGGGAAGGAGGTCGGTTCAGAAAAAGGGGAAGGAGTGATAAAAAGAGGGAAACTACATCCCAGGAAGAGACATAGAAAATACACCATATCTGAGGGAACTTAGTGAGGGGGAGAATCATTGTGTGAATCTTACTCTCATCAGAAGAGGCTCAAAGAGTAAATAATTAACATATTTGTTTTTCAGAGAATTTTCTCTCATCTCATTAAAAGGGGGGAGAGGAAAAGGGAAAAGGAAAAGGGGAATAAGCGAAGGGACTTGGAGGGAGGGGGGAGGGATCCTAAAAAAAAAAAAAAAAAAAAAGAGGGAGGGTTGCGCGTCACAAGGGGGGTCTGTAAATTAAATATCGGGGAGGAGGATTAGGGGGGTCAAGGGAAAAAAGCATAATCTGGGGATAATACGATGGCAGGAAATACAGAATTAGTAATTTTAACTGTAAATGTAAATGGGATGAACGATCCCATCAAACGGAGACGGATAGTAGATTGGATCAAAAAGCAGAACCCTACAATATGTTGCCTACAGGAAACACACTTAAAGCAGGGAGATACATACAGAGTAAAGGTAAAAGGTTGGAACAGAGCCTATTATGCTTCAGGTAAAGCCAAAAAAAGCAGGGGTAGCTATCCTTATCTCAGATCAAGCAAAAGCAGAAGTAGATCTCGTTAAAAAAGATAAGGAAGGAAACTATATCCTGCTGAAAGGTAGCATAAATAATGAAGCCATATCAATACTAAACATATATGCACCAAGTGGTATAGCATCTAACTTTCTAAAGGAAAAGTTAAGAGAACTGCAAGAAGAAATAGACAGTAAAACTATAATAGTGGGAGATCTCAACCTTGCACTCTCAGATTTAGACAAATCAAACCACAAAACAAACAAGAAAGAAATTAAAAAAGTAAATAGAACATTAGAAAAACTAGGTATGATAGACCTTTGGAGAAAACTGAATGGCAATAGGAAGGAATATACTTTCTTCTCAGCAGTTCATGGATCCTATACAAAAATTGACCATATACTAGGACATAAAGATCTCAAAATTAAATGTAGGAAGGCAGAAATAATAAATGCCTTCTTCTCAGATCACAATGCAATAAAAGCTACATTCAGTAAAAAGTTAGGGGTAAATAGACCAAAAAGTAATTGGAAACTGAATAATCTCATCTTAAAGAATGACTGGGTGAAAGAGCAAATTATAGAAACAATTAACAATTTCACCCAAGATAATGATAATGATGAGACATCATATCAAAATCTTTGGGATGCAGCTAAAGCGGTAATAAGGGGAAATTTTATATCTTTAGAGGCTTATTTGAAGAAAATTGAGAAAGAGAAGATTAACGAATTGGGCTTACAACTTAAAAGGCTAGAAAAAGACCAAATTATAAACCCCCAACCAAAAATTAAACTCGAAATACAAAAATTAAAAGGAGAAATCAATAAAATTGAAAGTAAAAAAACTATTGAATTAATAAATAAAACCAAGAGTTGGTTTTATGAAAAAGCCAATAAAATAGATAAACCTTTGGTAAATTTGATCAAAAAAAAGAAAGAGGAAAATCAAATTGATAGTCTTACAAATGAAAAGGGGGATCTTTCCACCAATGAAGAGGAAATTAGAGAAATAATAAGGAGTTACTTTGCCCAACTTTATGCCAATAAATTTGATAACTTAAGTGAAATGGATGACTTCCTCCAAAAATATAGGCTCCCTAGATTAACAGAGGAGGAGATAAATTGCTTAAATAGTCCCATTTCAGAAAAAGAAATAGAACAAGCTATTAATCAACTCCCCAGGAAAAAATCCCCAGGGCCAGATGGATTCACATGTGAATTCTACCAAACATTTAAAGAACAATTAGCCCCAATGTTATATAAATTATTTGAAAAAATAGGGGATGAAGGAATCCTACCAAATTCCTTTTATGACACAGACATGGTACTGATACCTAAACCTGGTAGATTGAAAACTGAGAAAGAAAATTATAGACCAATCTCCTTAATGAATATTGATGCTAAAATCTTAAATAAGATATTAGCAAAAAGACTTCAGAAAATCATCTCCAAGATAATACACTATGATCAAGTAGGATTTATTCCAGGAATACAGGGCTGGTTTAATATTAGGAAAACTATTAATATAATTGACCATATTAATAATCAAATTAATAAGAACCATATGATCATCTCAATAGATGCAGAAAAAGCATTTGACAAAATCCAACATCCATTCCTACTAAAAACTCTTGAAAGTATAGGAATAAATGGATTATTCCTTAGAATAATCAGGAGTATATATTTAAGACCGTCAGTAAGCATAATATGCAATAGAAATAAACTGCAACCTTTCCCAGTAAGATCAGGAGTGAAACAAGGTTGCCCACTATCACCATTACTATTCAATATAGTACTAGAAACGCTAGCCTCGGCAATAAGAGCCGAGAAAGAGATTCAAGGAATTAGAGTAGGAAATGAGGAAATTAAACTATCACTTTTTGCAGATGACATGATGGTATACTTAGAGAACCCCAAAGACTCTGCTAAAAAGCTACTAGAAATAATTCAAAATTTCAGCAAAGTGGCAGGATACAAAATAAATCCACATAAATCCTCAGCATTTTTATATATCACTAACAAAATGCAACAGCAAGAGATACAAAGAGAAATTCCATTCCAAACAAATGTTGATAGTATAAAATATTTGGGAATCCATCTACCAAAGAAAAGTCAGGAATTATATGAGCAAAATTACAAAACACTTGCCACAAAAATAAAATCAGATTTAAATAATTGGAAAGACATTCAGTGCTCTTGGATAGGCCGAGCGAATATAATAAAGATGACAATACTCCCCAAACTAATCTATTTATTTAGTGCTATACCAATCAGACTCCCAAGAAACTATTTTAATGACCTAGAAAAAATAACAACAAAATTCATATGGAAGAATAAAAGGTCAAGAATTGCAAGGGAACTAATGAAAAAAAAGTTAGAGGAAGGTGGTCTAAGTGTACCTGATCTAAAGCTATATTATATAGCAGCAGTCACCAAAACCATTTGGTATTGGCTAAGAAATAGACCGGTAGATCAGTGGAACAGATTAGATACAAAGGACAAAAAAGGGTACATCTATAGCAATCTAATCTTTGACAAACCCAAAGATTCCAACATTAGGGATAAAAATTCATTATTCGGAAAAAACTGTTGGGAAAACTGGAAATTACTATGGCAGAAATTAGATATGGATCCACACTTAACACCATATACCAAGATAAGATCAAAATGGGTCCATGATTTAGGCATAAAGAGGGAGATAATAAATAGATTAGAGGAACAGAGGATAATCTACCTCTCAGACTTGTGGAGGAGGAAGGAATTTATGACCAGAGGAGAACTAGAGATCATTATTGATCACAAAATAGAAGATTTTGATTACATCAAACTAAAAAGTTTCTGTACAAATAATACTAATGCAAACAAGATTAGAAGGGAAGTAACAAATTGGGAAAATATTTTTAAAAACAAAGGTTCTGACAAAGGTCTCATTTCCAAAATATATAGAGAACTGACCCTAATTTATAAGAAACCAAACCATTCTCCAATTGATAAATGGTCAAAGGATATGAACAGACAATTCTCAGAGGAAGAAATTGAAACTATATCCACTCACATGAAAGAGTGTTCCAAATCACTACTGATCAGAGAAATGCAAATTAAGACCACTCTGAGATACCACTACACACCTGTCAGATTGGCTAAGATGACAGGAACAAATAATGACAAATGTTGGAGGGGATGTGGGGAAATTGGGACACTAATACATTGCTGGTGGAGTTGTGAAAGAATCCAGCCATTCTGGAGAGCAATCTGGAATTATGCCCAAAAAGTTATCAAACTGTGCATACCCTTTGACCCAGCAGCGCTACTACTGGGATTATATCCCAAAGAAATACTAAAGAGCGGAAAGAGACATATATGTGCCAAAATGTTTGTGGCAGCTCTTTTTGTTGTAGCTAGAAACTGGAAGATGAATGGATGTCCATCAGTTGGAGAATGGTTGGGTAAATTTTGGTATATGAAAGTTATGGAATATTATTGCTCAGTAAGAAATGACCAGCAGGAGGAATACAGAGAGGGTTGGAGAGATTTAAATCAACTGATGCTGAGTGAAATGAGCAGAACCAGAAGATCACTGTATACTTCAACAACAATACTGTATGAGGATGTATTCTGATGGAAGTGGAAATCTTCAACATAAAGAAGATCCAACTCACTTCCAGTTGATCAATGATGGACAGAGGTAGATACACCCAGAGAAGAAACACTGGGAGGGGAATGAAAATTGTTAGCACTAATATCTGTCTGCCCAGGTTGCATGTACCTTCGGATTCTAATGTTTATTGTGCAACAAGAAAATGATATTCACACACATGTATTGTACTTAGACTATATTGTAACACATGTAAAATGTATGGTATTGCCTGTCGTCGGGGGGAGGGAATAGAGGGAGGGGGGGTAATTTGGAAAGGTGAATACAAGGGATAATATTATAAAATATATATATATATATATATATATAATAAAAAAATAAATAAAAAAAATTGTTTTGCTTGAACACATTAAATTTTTGGGGGGAGGAGAGGGAGAAACTTGGATTTGTTCAATGTGAACAAGTCTGATAAAAATATTTTTTTTATTTGCTTATTTATTTTAAGAAACATTGCTTTATGAATCATGTTGGGAGTGAAAAATCAGAGAAAAAAAAGAGAGAAAATACATAGGAGAGGTTAAAAAAAACAGAAAAGAGAAATGAACATAGCATGTGTTGATTTACATTCTGTTTCTTTAATTCTTTTTCTGGATACATATGGCATTTTCTGTCTGATGTCTATTGGGGTTGCTTTGAATCACTGAACCACTGAATCTTTCTTAGTTGATTGTTACACATTCTTGCTGTTATTGTGTACATTGTTCTGCTTGTTTTGTTCAACATCAGTTCATATAAATGTTTCCAGGCTTTTTCTAAAATCAGTTTGTTCATCATTTCAATCATTTATCTATTTATTTATTTGTTTGTTTGTTTTATTAAAACTTTTTATTTACAAAACATGTACATGGGTAATTTTTCAACAATGACCCTTATAAAACTTTCTGTTCCAAATTTTCCCTTCTTTTTTCCACTCCCTTCCCTAGATGGCAAGTAGTACAATACATGTTAAATATATTAAAATATATGTTAAATCCAATATATGCATATATATGTATGTATGTATAGACACAGAGTTATCTTACTTCACAAGAAAAATCAGATCTGGAAAGAAAAAAAAGTCTAAGGAGGAAAACAAAATGCAAGCAAACATAAACAGAAAGTGTGAAAATGCTATATTGGGGTCCATACTGGAACTGGTCTGAATTAGTTGATTGTTGAAGAGAGCCACATACATCAGAATTGATCATCATATAATCTTCTTGTTACTGTGTATAATGATCTTTTGGTGATGCTCATTTCACTTAGCATCAGTTCATGTAAGTCTCTCCAGATCTCCCTGAAATTATTCTGTTGGTCATTTTTTTTTTTTTTTTTTTTTTACAGAACAATAATATTCCATAGCATTCATATATCAAAATTTATTCAGCCATTCTCCAAATGATAGTTTCCAGTTTCTAGCCACTACAAAAAGGGCTACCACAAACATTTTTGCACAAGTGGGTCCCTTTCCGTCCTTTAAGATCTCTTTGGGATATAAGTTCAGTAGAAACACTGCTGGATCAAAGGGTATGCAGTTTGATTACTTTTTGAGCATAGTTCCAAATTGTTCTCTAGAATGGCTGGATATATTCATAATTCCACCAACAATGTATCAGTTTCCCAGTTTTCCACATCCCCTCCAACATTCATCATTATCTTTTCCTTTCATCTTAGCCAATCTGATAGGGGTTTGGTTGTATCTCAGAATTGTCTTAATTTTCATTTCTCTGACCAATAGTGAGAGTACCTTTTCATATGATTAGAAATAGTTTTAATATCTTCATCTGAAAATTATCTGTTCATATCATTTGACCATTCATCAATTGGAGAATGGTTTGAATTTTTATAAATTTGAGTTAATTTTCTAATTATATTTTAGAAATGAGGCCTTTATCAGAACTTTTGAATGTAAAAATGTTGTTCCAGTTTATTGTTTCCTTCTAATCTTGTTTGCATTAGTTTTAATTGTAAAAAATGTTCTCACTTAATATAATCAAAATTATCTATTTTGTGATCAATAATGATCTCCAGTTCTTCTTTAACCACAAATTCCTTCTTCCTCCACTGGTCTGAGAGATAAACTATCTTATGTTCCCCTAATTTATTTAAAATTTCATTCTTTATGTCTAGATCATGAACCCATTTCGACCTTATTTTGATATATGGTGTTAAGTGTGGGCCAGTGCCTAGTTTTTGACATACTAGTTTCCAATTTTCCCAGCAGTTTTTGTCAACTAGTGAGTTCTTATCCCAAAAGCTGGGGTCTTTGGATTTATCAAACATTATATTGTTATAGTTATTGACTATTTTGTCCTATGAACCTAACCTATTTCACTAATCAATTAGTCTGTTTCTTAACAAGTACCAAATGATTTTGATGACTGATGCTTTATAATATGATTTTAGATCTGGCACAGCTAGGCCACTATCATTTGATCTTTTTTTTTTTTTTTTTTTTTTTTTTCATTCATTCTTTTAAAATTCTTGATCTTTTGTTCTTCCAGATGAATACTGTTGCTATTTTTTTCTAGGTCAGTAATAGTTTCTTAGGATTATGATTAGTATAGCACTAAATAAACAGAACAGTTTAAGTATTATTTTTTGTCTTTATTATATTCACTCAACCTATCCAAGAGCACTTGATGTTTTTCCAATTGTTTAGATCTGACTTCGTTTGTATGGAAAGTGTTTTGTAGTTTTTTTTGTATAGTTCTTGACTTTCCCCTGGCAGATAAATTCCCAAATATTTTATACTATAGACATTTCAAATGGAATTTCTCTTTGTATTTCTTGCTGTTGGATTTTGTTAGTGATGTATAAAAATGTTGATGATTTATGTGGATTTATTTTGTATCCTGCAACTTTACTAAAGTTGTGGATTATTCCTCATAGTTTTTAAGTTGATTTTCTATGATTTTCTAAGTATACCATCATATCATCTGCAAGGAATGATAATTTGGTTTCCTCATTATTTACTTTAATTCCTTTAATCTCTTTTTGTTCTCTTATTGCCAAAACTAGCATTTCTAATACAATATTGAATAGCAATGGTGATAGTGGGAAACCTTGTTTCATCCCTGATCTCATTGGGAATGGTTCCAGTTTATCCCTATTACATATGATGCTTGCTTGTGTTTTAAATAGATGCTGCTGACTATTTTAAGGAAAAGTCCATTTATTCCTATACTCTCAAGTGTTTTTAATAGGAATGGGTGTTGGATTTTATCAAATGCTTTTTCTGCATCTATTGAGATGATCAAAGGTTTTTTGTTAATTTGCTTATTGATATCTCAATTATGCTAATAGTTTTCCTTGGTATAAATCCTACTTGGTCATGGTTTATTAGCCTAAGGATGATTTTCTGTAATCTTTTTTGGTAATATTTTATTTAAGATTTTTGCATCAATATTCATTAGGGAGATTGGTCTATAATTTTCTTTTTCTGTTTTTATCCTACCTGTATTAGGTATCAATACCATGTCTATATCATAAAAGGAGTTTGGTAGGAGTCCTTCATTCCCTATTTTTTCAAATAATTTATATAGTATTAATTGTTCTTTAAATGTTTGGTAGACTTCACATGTAAATTAATCTGATCCTGGGGATTTTTTTCTTAGGGAGTTGATTAATAGCTTGTTCTATTTCTTTTTCTAAAATGGGACTATTTAAGTAATTTATTTCCTCTTCTGTTAATCTAGGCAATCTATATTTTTGTAGATATTCCTCCATTTCACTTAGGTTATCAAATTTATTTGCATAAAGTTGATTAAAGTAACTTCTAATTATAGCTCTTATTTCCTCTTCATTGATGAAATGTTTTGCCTTTTCATTTTTGAGAGTAATAATTTTATTTTTCTCTTTCCTTTTTCTAAGTGTGAAGGATGTAGAACACCTTTAGCCAAAATAACTACTCAGAGATCACTCAGTAAAAAGCAGAAAAGTTGTTTATTGAAAATCTCCAGAGGGTGAGCCATCCCATCACGAGATAAGAAAGAGAAAGCTCATACTAGGAGGACTAAAGAAGTAGTAAAGATACACAGCTTTTACACAAGAGATTACATCACAAGTAAGACAGCATTGAGAAGGGGAGGGGGAGGTATCTAATTGGTTGTTGCTATTTGGAGAGATTGGAATGGAAGGCTTCTGTTTCTCAGAAATCTCCTGATTTCTGGGAAACAGAAAATCAGGCCTTCAGGTTTAATCAAGCAGATAGTGGTCAAGCTAATAGACTAAATATCTATAAATGTCAAATACTCATAAATGTCATCAGCTCAAGTTAAGTAAATGTGTTTACAGCTGGCCAAGGCTCACTAAATATGAACCTGCACATATTATACAGGTCATAGGGGAAATACAGAAATAATGAAAATAAAATACAGAAAAGTAATTTATACATTCCTGTAAGTTCTTCACCTTATCTCTCTCTATTCCATACATAAGTAAATTAACTAAAGGCTATTTTGTTGTTTTTTTCATAAAATAAACTTTTAGTTTTATTTATTTATTCAATATATATATATTTTTTTTACTTTCAATTTTATTAATAACTCCTTTTATTTTTAGAATTTCAAGTTTAGCATTTGATAGGGGGTTTTAATTTGTTCTTTTTCTAGCTTTTTTAGTTGTAAGCCCAATTCATTTATTTTTTATTTCTCTATTTTATGCAAGTAGGCATCTAGAGATATAAAATTTCCCTTTATTACCACTTTGGCTACATCTCATGAATTTTGGTATATCATTCTCTTGGATAATATTATTAATTGTGTCTATGATTTGCTGTTTCACCCATTCATTCTTTAGGATGAGATTATTTAGTTTCCAATTACATTTTGATGTATTTTCTCCTGTCCTTATCTTGCATGTGATTTGTATTGCATCATGATGTGAAAAAACAAAAACAAAAACAAAAAAAAAAAACAAACTTTTTTTTATGTCCTAACACATTATCAATTTTTATATAAGTTCCATGAACCTCTGAGAAAAAAGTAAACTTCTTTTTGTCTCCATTTAATTTTCTCAAAAAGATTTATCATATCTAAGTTTTCTAACATTTTGTTTACCTCCTTAACTTCTTTCTTATTTATTTTGTGGTTCAATTTATCTAGTTCTGAGAGAGCAAGGTTGACATCCTCCCTAGTATAATTTTGATGTCTTTTTCTTCTTGCATCTCTCTTAACTTTTTTAGGAATTTCTGTGCTATATCACTTGGTTCATATATGTTTAGCATTGATATTGCATTGTTGTCTATGGTACTCTTTAATAAGATGTAGTTTCCTTCCTTATCTTTTTTAAATTAAATCTATCTTTGCTTTTACTTCATCTGAGATCAGTATTGCTATCCCTGCCTTTTTTTTTCTTCACTTGAACCATAGTATATTCTGCTATGGCTCTTTACCTTCATTCTATATGTATCATTATGCTTTAAATATGTTTCTGATAAACAACATATTGCAGGATTCTGGCTTTTAATGCAGTCTGCTATCCTTTTTTTTTTTTTTTTTTTTTTAATGGGGAGTTCATCCTATTCACATTCACAGTTAAAATAACTAATTCTGTATTTCCTGCCATCTTATTTACTCTGTAATGCCTATCCCCTTTCCTTTCTCCTCAGTATTTTGCTTTTGATGACCACTTCCCTTGAACAGTTCTCCCCTTTCAGAACTGCTCCCCACTTTTCCCCTAATTCTTCTGTTTTCCACTCTATTAGTTTTTTTCCTGTCTTCTCCCTCTTTCCCTCCTATTTCCCTATAAGTGACAAAAGTTTCTTTATGATACCAAATATGTCTGATATTCTCTCTTAGAGCTAAATCTGATGACAGTAGGATTCACACAATGCTCATCCCCCTCCCTTCTTTTTCTCAAGTATAATAGGTTTTCTTTGCATCTTTGTAAGATATAATTTCCCTTATTTTACCTCCTTTTCTCCTCTTCTTCCAGTATGACCCCCTTCAAAATCTCTAATTTCTTTTTCACATTATCATAATAAAATAAAATTAAACCTGTATTTTCTAAATATGCCCATAACAGAAATATAGTTCTCAAGAGTTCTTTCCTTTTTACCTTTTTTTTTGCTTCTCAAGTTCTGTGTTTGGAGATCAAATTTTTTGTTCAGTCCTGATCTTTTCATTAGAGATAGGTGAAATTCACCTATATCATTAGATATCCATTTTCTTCCCTGAAATATAATGCTCATTATAGCTGGATAGCTTATTCTTGGCTATAATCCCAGTTCCTTTGCTTTTTGGAATATCAGATTCCAGGCCTTTCAATCCTTTCATATGGAAGCTGCTAGGTCCTGGGTAATCCTAATTGTGGCTCTTCAGCATTTAAATTATTTCTTTATGACTACTTGCAATATATTTTCCTTAGTATGATTGTTCTGAAATTTAGCCACAATATTCCTTGGGCTTTAATTTTGGAGTTTCTTTCTGGAGGCGATAGGTGGATTCTTTCATTGGCTATTTTATCTTCTGATTCCAAAATATCAGGGCAGTTTTCTGTTATGATTTCCTATAAAATAATGTCTAGGTTCTTTTTTTTCCTCTTTTTTTTTTTTCTTTTCATCATGGCTTTCAGGAAGGCCAATCAAAATCCTTATATTATCTTTCCTGATATATTTTCCAGGTCAGTTGTTTTTCCTTGTGATATTTCATATTATCTTCTATTTTTTTTTCTATTTTTTTGTTTGTTTTTGTTTGACTGATTCTTGAAGTCTTATTAAGTCATTTACTTCCATTTGTTCAATTGTAATTTTTAGTGTATTATTTTCTTCAGTTCCATTTTGGCTCCTTTTGCAATTGGCCATTTAAATATTTTTTGTTCATTGAATTCTTTTTTCATTTTTCAAATTCCTTCTTGCAATGATCTTATTTTATTTCCCCATTTTTCTTCTAACTCTCTTTTAAAATCCTTTATGCAATCTTTGAAAAGAGCCTTGTGAATGAGGACCAGCTAATGTCTCTCTTTTGGGTTTCTTCTGGAGTTGATTTATCTTAGGGAACCTGGGTTTTGAGGTTTGTTCTCTCTCTCTCCATAAAAGCTCTCTATGCTGAGAGTTCTTTTTTGTTTTTTATTCATTTTTCCCCCTAGGGCTTGAGGTCTGTTCAATCCAGAGCAACAGCTGCTTTAATTTGCCCTGGGACAGTTCTGCTGATTGATTTCCAGTGCTGGGTAATGGCACCTTGCTCTGGTGTTCTTCTGGGGCTCAGTAGTTTATAATTTGCCTTTAATAGCAACTCTACCAAGCCACCTGCTTGCAACTGAGACAGAGTCGGAGATTTCAAGGTGCTTGGAAGCTGTGCTCTGACACCAAACCCAGCTTCTTTGCCCTGGTGTGCTGCAGTCTGGGCTCCACAGAATGTCTCTCTATTTGATTGAAACAGAGTTGTTCTGAAATTCTTCCGAGGTATCTTATTCTAAAAATGTGTTGTACTCCAAATATTTATGGATTCTTTGACTTCAAAACCAGTTTAGAGGCTTAATTTGCTGTTGGTTTGAGAGAAGATTAAAGGAGGCTATAGAGTCCTGTCTACTTTCCACCATCTTGGCTCCTTATTTATTTTTAATGGAACAAGAATATTCCATTATCTTCATATACTACATATACTACAAGTTGTTCAGCAATTCTTCAACTGATACACATTTACTAATTTAACACATTACATTATATTATACTTTCAATTCATTTTAACCAAAATATATTTCCTTAGTGGAAAGAATTCTGGGTCTAGAGTAAGGAAGAACTGATTTCACTTGTGGCCTCAGACACTTACAAGCTGTGACTCTTGGCAAGACATTTACTCATATTTGCCTTAGTTTCTTCACCTGTAAAATGACCTGGAAAAGAAAAATGAGAAGCCGCTTTGCCAAGAAAACATGAAAGAGTCAGATATGACTGAAATGACTAAAGAACAAAAATACTTTCTTTTATGTTTACAAGGCACTAAGGTGCTGAGAAAGTAATAACATTAATTATAGCTAGCATTTATATAGTACTTACTCTGTTTCAGATACTGTGCTAGGAGCTTTATAATTATCTCATTTGACCCTCATAACCACCCTGAGAATTAGGTGCTGTTATAAGGAAAATGAAGTAAACAGAGATTAACTGAATTATCCAGGGTCATCCAACTATTTAGTGTCAGAGATTGAACTGGAATTTGAGTCTTCCAAGCCACTATGGTATATGCTGCACTCCCTATCAGCTTCACTGTACTTCACAATAAACTGTTGGGAGAAAAACTGATTAAGAGGCTATTTAGAAGGCAGAATCAAATTGGAAGAGGAGTATAGTATATTTCCTCACCCTATCTATTTCATCAAGATTTTAAAAAACACATTAAATTTAAGTCTATATAAAAAGGTATAAAAGGGTTACAAATAATCTTTTTTTTTTTTTTTTTTTTCAACTCAAAATGGCTTAAGGAAAAGGGACAGAGAGGTCTTTAGACTGTGGGGAAAGGTTTTTCCAGAAGTTAGCCTGACTGAGAGCATGCCAGGGCCAAGGGATTATAAAAGGGTTAACGATAGACATTGAGTAAAAATAAATAAATTCAGGTATAAAGAAATCCTAAGGTATTTCTTAATTAGCCCAGGTAAAGAAAAGTGTGATATAGGAAAGTCTGTTATCCACTACCCACTTCTGGATCAAATATCAGCAACAGAGAGAAGTCATAAGCTTGGACTCTGGCCCTGAACTTAAGGAAGAAAAAAAAAAAAAATATGGAGCACATTGCAGTTGTGTGGGACTTAGTTCTAGTCTCCAGCCCAGGGTGGAAGCACAATGGAATAACAAGGGTAATGGTATCAGAACAAAGGAGAATTAGGACACTTGAAACCTGTAGAGCCTCTCAGCAGCCTAATGGCAACTGATTCCAGCAGTAGTCTACAGAAATTCCTAATCAAGTGGACACACCAAAACCTAGGTCAAGAAACTGTAGAGCTCAGACCAGAGGATGCTTACCCAATTTTTGCCTTGATCTAATAATTTTGGAAGCATTGAAAATGTATAGGCCAACATGTTGTTTATGCCAGACAAGTTTATGCCAGAGATCCCTCCCAGAATTATACAGAATGCAGCACTAACATAAGTTACAAAGTCAGGTAGGTAGGTAGGTAGTACAATGAATACAATGAAAACCCTGGGGCAGGAGCCAGCTAGACCTAAGTTCATAAACAATATTGGACACATGTTAAATGTTTGACCTTGAACTATTCTCTTAACTTCAGTTTGCCTCATTTTTTTTTTCTATACCCCCCAGGATTGTTGCGAGGGTCAAATAACATAATTGCAAAACACTTGACACAGTAGATACATAGCAAATGCTATGTAAATGGTTATAATCACTATTATTATTATTAATGAAGAAGTAAGCAAGAATAATCAAACAAAACAAAACAAGAACAAAAGTAATATCATCATATTGTGGTGACAGAGAAGCTTAACACAGACCCCCCCAAAAAGAGAAGAATTTAAAAATATCAACAATAAAGACCTAAAAGAAAAATGTAGCTTGAACGCATGCTCAAAAATATTTTTAGAGGTGTTAAAACAGAATTTTAAAAGAATCACAAATTATTTTAAAAACAAAATGAGACTAGTAACCAAAAACAAAAAAGGAAAGAAGTGAGGGCTAGGGAAGAACTGATAGCTGCCATTACATATACACAAAACACATATACATATGTGTATACATATATGTGTAAAATTATTCTATACAAATTCTATTTATCCATTGTTTTTTCTCTTGATATTTCTTTAATAGTGGTATATTAAGGCAAAGAATGAGAAATTACAAGAATGCTCATAAATTGGGCAATGGCTAAAAAGTTGTGTTATATTATTGCGACAGAATATTACTGTGCTATAAGAATAATGAGGTCAGTGATCTTAGAAAATCATGGAAATAATTGCATGAAATAGTGAAGAGTGATGCTCACTTTCTGAAAGAAGCTTCCAAATGAAAACTTGCAGGAATAGACAGGAATTGAAGGATGCCTCTATTGTCCATCTTTACAAAGATAAAAGGAATAGCTTGTTTATTGCTTATTATATATTATGTTTATTATATCATATTATATTACATATTATATAATGTTGATTACTATTATATATTAATTGATTTTTTTCTAATCACAAGGAAATAAAATTACAATTATCTTTGAAGATAAGAAAAAATTAACTGCAAATTAAATAAGTTAATCCTAAAGAATAAGTAGATCAAATAGTAAATTATAAAATCAACATTTTCACAAACAACGACAATGAGAAAACATTTCAAATTAGTATAATTTATCCAAGGCAGTACTTAGAAGAAAAGTGATATCTCTATACACTTTTATCCAAAAACAAAATAGCAAATCAACAAATTGGGCATTTGTTGACCACAAAACCTAGAAAATCAACATAATTCCAATTAGATGACAAAAATGTTAAAAATCAAAAGTGAGATGAACAAATTAAAAGAAAAAAAAAGAGTGAGCTACAGATGAAGTTAGGAGCTGGAATTTTTTTTTTGGGGGGGGAGGAAAATGGTCATTATGTAATTAATTTGAAATAAAAAGACTAAATTACCATTATTAAAAACAAAAAAGATAATTTTAAACTTGCAAATAGAAGATAAAGACAGTTCAATACAATGGTATGACAATAAAACTGATGATCTAAATGAATTGGATGAATAATTACAACAATAGAAATTGTTCAGATTAACAAAATAGAAAAGAGTTTTAAATTAAACCTATCTAATAAAAAGCTATTGAAAATAATACACAAAATATTCATTAATTGTTATGATGTAGAGCAACAGGAAGAGATAGATTTAGAATAATATCAAGTATTCAAAGAATATTTAATTCCAAATCTACATATGATGTTTAGGAAAGTATAGGAAAGAAATGTAACTACAAAATGTATTTCATAATATAAACATAACCATTATACCCAAACCACAGAGAGCCAAAACAGAAAAAAAGATATCTAAAGAAAATGAATGCAAACATTTTAAACAAAATTTTCTCAGGCTAGAAAAAGCATTTAAAAATACACAACCCATTGTGATGAAAAATACTTGAAGGCAAAGGATAAAAATAATAATAATAATAAAAAAACTTTCCTTAAAATAATGTTATCTCTGTTTAAAACCAAGAACCTCAATTACCTGTGATGTTGACAAGCTACATATTTTTCCAATTAGATCTGTGCAAAATTAAGGATGTAAATTATCACACAATATCTAACAATATTATACTAAAAATGCTATCTATAAGAGGAGACCAAAAAAATTAAAGAAACAAGGATTGTCAAAGAGAGAACAAAACTATCACTCTTTACATATGATATACTTTTTTATTATAGCTTTTTATTTACAAGATATATGCATGGGTAATTTTTCAGCATTGACAATTGAAAAATCTTTTCTTCCAAATTTTCTCCCCTTCCCCCCACCCTTTCCCCTAGATGGCAGGTAGACCAATACATGTTAAAAATGTTAAAGTATATGTTAAATACAATGTATATATACATGTCCATACAGTTATTTTTGATGCACAAGAAGAATCAGACTTTGAAATAATGTACAATTAGCCTATGAAGGAAATAAAAAATGTAGGTGGACAAAAATAGAGGGATTGGGAATTCTATATAGTGGTTCATTGTCATCTCCCAGAGTTCTTTTGTTGGGTGTAGCTGGTTTAATTCACCACTGCTCTAGTGGAATTGATTTGGTTCATCTCATTGTTGAAAATGGCCACATCCATCAGAATTGATCATCATATAGTATTGTTGTTGAAGTATATAATGATCTCCTGGTCCTGCTCATTTCACTCAGCATCAGTTCATGTAAGTCTCTCCAGGCCTTTCTGAAATCATCCTGTTCGTCATTTCTTACAGAACAATAATATTCTATAACATTCATATACCATGGTTTATTCAACCATTCTCCAATTGATGGGCATCTATTTAGTTTCCAGTTTCTTGCCACCACAAAGAGGGCTGCCACAAACATTCTTGCACATGCAGGTCCCTTTCCCTTCTTTAAGATCTCTTTGGGATATAAGCCCAGTAGTAACACTGCTGGATCAAAGGGTATGAACAGTTTTATAACTTTTTGAGCATAATTCCAAATCGCTTTCCAGAATGGCTGAATGTATTCACAATTCCACCAACAATGTATCAGTGTCCCAGTTTTCACACATTCCCTCCAGCATTCCACATTATCTTTCCCTGTTATTCTGGCCAATCTGAGAGGTGTGTAGTGATATCTCAGAGTTGTCTTAATTTGCATTTTTCTGATTAATAATGACTTGGAGCATCTTTTCCTATGGCTAGAAATAGTTTTAATTTCTTCATTTGAGAATTGTCTGTTCATATCCTCTGACCATTTATCATTTGGAGAATGGCTTGATTTCTTATAAATTAGAGTCAATTCTCTATATATTTTGGAAATGAGGCCTTCATGTGATATACTTTTCTTAGAAAACTGTAGAGAGAATAACAATAATATCAATTAAAATAACAATAACTTCAAAAAAGTACCATAACATAGCCCCTATAAATCATCAATATTTCTGCTTATTAGAATCAAAACTCAGCAGAAAGAGATACAAAGTAATTAACCTTTTCTCCAGCTTTTTGTTCTAGAAGCCTATATTGCATTAGGAACCACTGGCTGGCTAGGAGTTCCCTGAATGCTTCTAGAGATAGTGATTTACAATTCCTGAATAGTTGGCAGGGTTAATTGTGCCTACAGACATGAGCCCAGGCAACCAAAACCTCCTCAAACTCCCCCTTTTACAGCCCCCTTTCTTTACCCTCAGCCTCAGCAACTGGAAAGCCTTAGTCACTTCCCCAGCCCCAATAGCCTTCTGCTCCTCTCAAAACATACTGTGGCCCATAATATGTCCATCCCACTGCTCCCTCAAGATGACAGAGGAAGACATCTGCCCCAGAGCATTCCTGAGGTCCCTGGAGGGAAGCTGAAATTAAGCAGGCAGCACAGCAGGGAAGGCAAATGGGCCTAGGGAGTTATAGTAATTCAACAACACTTCAACCTAATGGGGAAAGCAAAGTTATTTGGTGATATTTCTCCCATTTAACTCTCTATGTCAAACATCCCTTATAAGAATGCAAATCACTGGCATTTTGAATCAAATGTCCTCACTCTTGAAATAAAACCTTCAACCTACAAAGAAGAGTACAGCAGGTGGCCAGCTGAAAAAGATTCATTTGTAAATTCCACTAGAACATTTGAAAGAATTTAGCTTGTCAGAGAATTCACAAAAAAGATCACGGAAAGAGAGTAAACAAAAGAAATTTCAATTCAGCAACTAGCATCATAATGGAGCATTAACTACACAAAATAGGGATTTTTAAAAATCTTCCATAAAAACTGGTTTAATGTAAATAATAATAATAATCAGATATTCACTCTGATCCATTCACTACCAGGTGGTTCTTCAATAGATAGATAAAATGGTTCTTATCCTGGACTTCAAAGATAGAAGTCATTAAGTTTCTACTGGACTTATGCTGATGGAGACTTTTGGAAAAACACAAATGAGCCTCAGAGTAGCTCATTTTCAACTCCAAAATGCAATAATAAGTAAACTTCAAATTGGAATGCAAAATTATAGGAGTAATAGCATGAAAAATATCTAAAAGATGAAAGTGATTTATTAGATGATGAAAATATAAATGATACTTTACTCATTTACTTCTTAAAAGTGGACCTGAAGTTAAAGCCAGAAGTAACAGAAGACTTTGAAGAATCTTTTTCAGAATAATCATGTCAAAATTTTTCATATTCACCATATTTTAATAGGCTAGATCTACACAAGCTGGCCTTGTCAAAATTGAAAATTGATAGGATATACTATAAGATATTTAATATGTATGGGAATGCCTGCCATCTAGGGGAGGGGGTGGAGGGAAGGAGGGGAAAATTTTGGAACAGAAGGGAGTACAAGGGATAATGTTGTAAAAAAAAAAAAAAGTTACCTATGAATATGTACTGTCAAAGAAAATGTTATAATTATAAAAATTAATAAAAAAATTTAAAAAAAATTTAAAAAAAATTGAAAATTGATATTAAAGTCTGTAGAAAGCTCCACTGAGAGGGGGGAGAGTCAAGATGGTGGAAAATAGAAAAGTCTCTATTTGAACTCTATTTGAGTGTTCCTCAGATCAACATCAGATCAAGCCTATAAACTAGTTTTAGAGTGACAAAACCCAGAAATATTTGTCGTACAACAAAATTCTAGAAGATACTTACTTTAGAAGAACTTCAGAAAAGATCTGTTTCAATTGGACAGAAGAAGAGGTTCCTGAGCCTAGACTCAGTGCAGGGAGCTCCAGGGCAGGAAGCCAGGACATTGCAGCATCCATAATCAGGATATCTACTGTGAGCATTTAGGCTGCTCTGTCTTGGTTATAAGCCAGCAATTCAGCAGATTAGTTGTGAGACACACAATAGTGAGCTTTTGAATCCCATAAAAAGGCAGGACTTGGCCACACTTACCCAGCACTGGTATTCAGTCAGGAGCATGAGGCTCAGAGCAACCTAAAGCAGCTGTCACACCTTTGCCTAAGAGCAGACCTCAACCTTTAAAAAAAAATGAGTAAAAAAGCAAAAAGAACTCTGACCATAGATAGCTTTTATGGAGAAAGAGAAGAACAGACCTCAAACCTTGAGGATCCTAAAGGCAAATCATCTCCAGATGAAGCCTTAGAGGGTGATATGAATTGGCCCCCATTTTACAAGGCTTTCTTGGAATAATTTAAAAATGATCTTAAAAGAGAGTGGAAAAAAATAGGAAAGGAAATGAGATCTTTTTTTTTTTTTTTTTTTTTTTTTTTTTTTTTTTTTTTTTCCTGAGGCTGGGATTAAGTGACTTGCCCAAAGTCACACAGCTAGGAAGTGTTAAGACCAGATTTGAACTCGAGTCCTCCTGAATTCAAGGTTGATGCTCTATCCACTGTGCCACCTAGCTGCCCAGGAAATGAAATCTTTGCAAGAAGATTTGGAAAAGGAAAAACAAAAATTATCTGATGAAAACTCCTTAAAAATAGGTTAGATTAAATGGAAAAAACATGAAACTCCTTCTTATATGAAAAAGAAACCAATCCATTAAAAAATAAATTCTGTGAAATTGAAAAAAAAACGCAATGAACAAATCACTTTATATAAAAGTTCAATTGGGCAAATGCAAAAAGAGATAAAAAAAAAAGCTTACTGAAGTAATTCACTAAAAATTAGAACTGAACAAATGGAAGTGAATGATTCAATGAGACTTCAAAAATCAAACAAAACCAGAAAAATGAAAAAATAGAAGAAAATGTAAAATATCTTACTTAAAAAAAAAAAAAAAAACTGACCTGAAAAATAGATCTAGGAGACACAATCTAAGAATTATTGGATTTCCTGAAAACCATGATGAAAAAAAAAGAGCTTAGACATCATCTTTCAAGAAATCATCAAGAAAATTGCCTGGATGTCTTAGCACCAGGAGGGAAAATAACCAGGGAAAGAATTCAACCATCAACTCCTGAAAGAGAACACAAAGTGAAAACTTCAAGGAACATCATAGCTAAATTTCAGAATTATCAATTCAAAGACAAAGTATTGCAATCAGCCAGAAGGAAACAATTCAAATACTAAGGAACCACAATCAGGATTACCCAGGAATTTGTAGCTTCCATGTTAACAGATCAAAGAGCATGGAATCTGATATTCTGAAAGATAAAGAAACTTGAATTGAAGCAAGAATCAATTATCTAGCAAAATTGAATATCATCTTTCAGGGGAAAATTAAATAAAACAAATGAATTTCATTTATTTCTGCTGAAAAACCCAGAATAGAAAATTTGATCAAATACAGACCTCAAAAGAGCACAAAAAGATAAAAAAAAAAAAAGAAAGAAAAAATAACTTTCTTTTAAAAGTTAAAAAAACTAGGGGCAGCTAGGTGGCACAGTGGATAGACTACCAACCCTGAAGTCCGGAGGTCCTGAGTTCAAATCTGGCCTCAGTCACTTAACACTTCCTAACTGTGTGATCCTGGGAAAATCACTTAACCTCAATTGCCTCAACAGATAAATAAATAAATAAAATTAAAGAGCATGTATTCCTGTATAGGAAGATGATATGTTTAATTCTTTAGATTTGTATCTCTGCTATGGATATACTAAGACAGTACAGGTATAATTGATTTTATTGTGATGATAGTAAAAAAAAAGAAACTAGAGGAATGTTATGAGCCAGAATTTTGAACTTGAAATAAGGATTCTTACAAGGTGCTAATTCAGTAGAAATGATGAGACAATGGTTATCTAGTTTTTAGCATGGTGATTAATACTTCTCTAAGTTCAGTATGATTGATTTAATCTTACAACAAATAATGGTTTCCTAGTGATATAATGGTTGGTTTATATTCAGTATAGAGCGTATAAACTGGGAGCCTCAGCCAGATTCATTCAGAGCTAGGGAAGACAAGTGGACAGAAGCTGAAGCACAAGCCCTTGCACTCAGATTCATTCACCCCATCTCACACCCAGTGGTGGCAGACCTGTTCTCCTGCATTTTTTCTACTGGAACCAAGACAGAAGACATTTTAAAAGCTAATGGGGCCCTAGGAAAGGAGAAAAGACTTTAAAAGATGCAATAAAGGATTTGGACTTTAATCTCTGGCTACTCTTGTTATTATTCTGGCTGAAATGAAGGCTGTTTCAAGACCTCCAGTAAAATGAACTAAGAACCTTACAGAGGAGGAAAGGTTATTCTTTTGGAAGAAGAGAAAAATGGAGTTTAAATTGAGTTAATTACATCTCATGAAGAGGCAAACAAAAACAAAAACAAAAACAAAAACCTATTGCAATTGAGAGAAAGAGGGAGAAGGATGAGTTTTGTGTAACTCTGTACTCTCATAAGATCCAGTTCAAAGAGAATATCAGAAACATTTAACTTCACAGAGAAGCTTGTCTCACTTTTTAGGTAAGTAGGAGGGGAAGGGGGAAAGGAAGGGGGCAAAGCTAATAGAAGGAAGAACAGAAGTAGAAGAAGAAAGGTGTAAGAAAGGGGGAGGGCTGTTTGAGAGAGGGGGTGTTGTGACAAAATACTGGGGACAAAGGAAAGAGGGAAAGGAAAGAGAAAGTTATAACTGGAGGAAAACAACATAGCGGATAATAAAGAGTAATTTTATCTGCAAATGTGAATGGGATGAACTTTCCCATAAAATAAAAGTGAATATCAGACTGGATTAAAATCCCAAATCCTCCAATTTGTTGTTTTCAAGAAGCACATTTAAAGCAAAATGACACATTCAGAGTAAAGATAAAAAGCTTGAGCAGAATCTATTATGCTGAAGTAAGAAAAGCAGGAGTAGCAATCCTGATCTCAGATCAAGCAAAAGCAAAAATAGATCTAATTAAAAGAGATAAAGATAAAGAGATAACTATATCCTACTAAAAAGTGCCATATATAATGAAGTACTATCAATACTAAAAATATATGCACCAAGTAATATAGTACCCAAAACTAGAGCAGTTAAGAGAGCTGCAAGAAGAATTAGACAGCAAAACTATACTAGTAGGAAATCTCAACCTTGTTCTCTTAGAAATAGAAAAATCAAGCCACAAAAAAAGAAGTTAAGGCGGTAAATACAATCTTAGAAAAGTTAGGGATGATAGAACTTTGAAGAAAATTGAATGGAGACAAAAAGGAATATA
Source organism: Sminthopsis crassicaudata (assembly GCF_048593235.1). NCBI lineage: Eukaryota > Metazoa > Chordata > Mammalia > Dasyuromorphia > Dasyuridae > Sminthopsis > Sminthopsis crassicaudata. The sequence continues at coordinate 232,738,723 of NC_133619.1, forward strand.
CCTTTTCCTTGGCAGTACATGGAACCTATACAAAATTTGACCATATATTAGAATATCAAAAACTCAAAATCAAATGCAGAAAGGCAGAAATAGTAAATGCATTTTTCCAGAGTATGATACAATAAAAATTAAAAAATTCTTCTGGAGGAAAAAAAAATTTAAACTATCAAGTGATTAAATGAAAAGACAGTGGGAGGAAAGATGTGACAGTACAATACCTCAAATTATAGTTCAAAGCTGTAATTATCAAACATTTTGATACTAAATAAGAAATAGAAAAGTTGATCAGTGAAATAGATTACATATTCAATATATAGAAATAGATGATCATAACAAAAATTTAACAAACCTAATAATCTCAGCAATTATATCCAGAACTAACAATATTTTAAAAACAAAACAAAAACTGGTAGAAATTTAGAAAAAAATTAACAAAATTTTAGCTGTAGACCAACATCTCATACAATATATGAAGATAATCTCCAAATGAGAACATGATTCACAAAGTATTTAATCATAAGCAAATTAGAGGAGTATAGAAGAAATTTTGCTGTCTGTAGAGAGGGGAAGAATTCATGACTAAACAATAGAGAGATTAGCAAAAAAATAAAATGTATGATTTATATTAAATAAAAAAGTTTTACATAATGAAAACCAATAAAATTAAACTTAGAAGAGAAGAAAAATGGAGGAAATGTGAGGGTATAGAGGGACTAATAAATAAAGTATCTGAATGAAGGAAAGCTAGCAAAAACATAGAAAAACTTAAATCTTATTCAAGAGCAGAGCAACTTAATGTGTATCAATGGTGACATACATACATGTTTTTCCTCCATCTTGATAACATTTTTAATGAAAATAATCTGTATTTTTATCAATATATATATATGGAATGAGGCTGTTCATAAGGAATAGCTAGACTCTCGTTAGAAATATGTCATAGTACACTAGAACAAATCAATTGACTGAAAGATGTGGAAAATTAAACATGTCACAGTTATTATTTGTTGTTTATTAAAAAAAGCTTTATATTTGAGAAAATAAAATGCTCTTTCCCAATATAGTGCTTCAGATGCATATAGAAAAATTACTTGACATTTTAATTTTTTTTTTTACTTTTTTCTTTATTAGTTGTTTTTAACATTCTTTTCTTAGTACTCTCTTATTTATTTATGCTGATGCAATTGGGGTTAAGTGACTTGTTCAGGATCACACAAATAGGAAATGTTAAGTGTCTCAGACCAGATTTGAACTTAGGTCTTCCTGAAATCAGGATGGGTGCTCTATCCATTGGGCCACCTAGCTGCCCCTTAATATTCTTTTCTTTTAAAATTTAGCGTTCCAAATTTTTCCCTCCCTCAGCAGCCTACTGACAAGGCAAGTAATATATCAAACATGTATGTGAAATCATATAAAGCATATTTCCCTGTTAGCCACATTTCAAAAAGAAATGGAAAAAGAGAATTATATTTAAATTTGTAGTCAGATTTCATCAGTTCTTTTTTTTTAAGTGGAAAGTAATTTTTTCTTCATAGGGCCTTTGGAATTATTTTGGATTGTTGTATTGATCAGAGTGACAAATAATTTCACAATAGATAATCATTACAACATTGCTGTTAACTATACACAATAATCTGTTGGGTTTTTCTCACTTCATTTTATAATAGTTTATACATGTCTTAAAATATTTTTCTGAAACCATATTCCTCTTCATTTCTCATGGAAATGTAGTACACCACCATAATCATATGTCACAATTTATATACGTTACTAGGGATCCCCTCAATTTTCAATTTGTTATTTTAAAAAAAGCTGCTTACAAATGTTTTTGAACATATAAATCTTTTCCCTTTTTCTTTGTTCTCTTTGGAATATAAACCTAGTTAGTGGTACAGCGAGATCAAAAGTTTTATAATCCTTTGAGCCTAGTTCCAAATTGTTTTCCAGAACAGTTGAACCTGATCACTATTTGAACCTGATCACTACTGTATCAACATTTCATTAGTGTACCTATTTTTCCCTCATTCCCTCCAACATTTGTCATTTCTGATAGGTATGAGTAGTACCTCATTTGTTTTGTTGTTTTTTCAAATGTTTTCAATCTTGTATGATTTTTCGGGACCTTATTTGGGAGTTTTCTTGGAAAAGATACTGGAATAGTTTGGCAATTCTTTCTCAGTTCCTTTTTCAGACAAGGAAATGAGGCAAAGAGGATTGCACTACTTGTTCAGATTTGCGTAGCCAGTAAGTATCTGAGACCAGATTTATACTGAAGATGAGTCTTCCTAACTCTAGGTTTGGCATGTATCCACTGCACTAGCTAGCTGCTCTCAGAGTTATTTTAATTTGGCTGTCTTTAGTCAATAGTGATTTAGAGCCCTTTTTTTCATACATTTTCTTTTCTCTATCCTGATTACCTTTTTATGCTTCTCTTGAGTTCTGTGTTTAAATGTCAAGTATTCTATTCAACTGTCTTCTTTTCATCAGATATGCTTGAAAATCTTGTTTCATTTTTTTTTTCCCCCGGAAGGATTATAATCAATTTTTCTGAGTAAATCATTCTTGGTAGTAATCCTAGCTCTTTTGCCTTCCACAATATTGTTCTGCTCCTTTAAGACAAAATCTGCTAGATTCTGATTGTGTCACCATGATATCTAATTACTTGTAATATTGTTTCCTTTAGCTGGAAACTCTGGACTATTCCTGGAAATTTTCATTTGGGGAATCTCTTTTTATAGGTGATTGATGTATTCTTCCCATTTACATTTTGTCCTCTGGTTCTAGAATAGCAGGGAGATTTTCCTCAGTTATTTCTTGAGATATGCTGTCCATACTTTATTTATTTAATTGATTTTCAGGCAGTCCAAAAGTTCTTAAATTACCTCTCCTTGATCTAATTTCCAGATAAGATTTTTTTTTCTCTTTTTGAAAATGTATTACATGTTCAACAATTTTTAAAGCTTTTTTTTTTTTAAGGTTTTGAATTCCTAAGATTATTCCTTGATCCCTTACTCCCCTCCTTGAAATGGTAACCAATGTTACAAATTCTACATTTGTAGTTATGAAAAATATTTCCACATTAGTCACTTTGTACAAGAAACCTCAAATAAGAGAAAAAGAATGAAAGAAAGGAAGCGAAAATAGCATGTTTCAGTTTGCATTCAAACAATATCAGTTCTTTCTCTAGACAGATAGTATGTTTCTTCATTAGTCCTTTGGGTTTTTCTGAGATTATTTCTGAGAATAACTCAATCATTCACAACTCTTCACTGAATATTGGTGTTACTGTGCGTAGAGTTTTCTGGTTTTATTTACTACATCATGTGTCAGTACATGTAAGTCTTTACAAATTTTTCTAGAATCATTATGCTTTTCATTTCTTATCCCATAGTATTCCATTACAATCATACACTACCGCTAATTTAGCCATTCCTCTATTGATGGATATCTTTTTGATTTGAGACTTTTAACCACCTCAAAAAAAAAGCTGCTATAAATATTTTTGAACTTATAAGTCCTCCACCCACTCCTTTTCATGTAGATGTTCTTATAGTGAGATATTTCACATTTTATTTAATTTTTTCATTCTTTTGACTTTATTTATTCTGGATATTTCATGGGTTCATTAGCTTCCATTGTGCCAACTCCAGACTTTTTAGGCTGCTGTTTTCAGAGCTAGTTCTGGGGGTCTGTAAGTTTTTGGTGTTTCCAAAAAAGTATGATACTAGGAGAGTTATGGTCACTTTTCTCCTGACTTAGTATCTTTGCCCCCAAAAGGTTGGGAATATTGTAATTTTTTTTTTCCCGAGGCAACTGGGCTTTAGTGACTGTCCAGGGTCACACAGCTAGGAAGTATTAAGTGTCTGAGGCCAGATTTGACTTTAGGTCCTCCCGACTTCAGGGCTGGTGTTCTATCTACTGCACTACCTAGCTTTCCCTGTTGTCTATTTTTTAAAAATAAAATCTCTAGAAAGTGTAAAACCTAGATGGTAGTTTAGAGGTAATCAGTGTTCTCTCTCAACATTCCCTATAAAAAGCTTTAAAATAACGTCTCAAACAAATTTTGGAGTGACAGAACAAACAAAAGGTCAAGATAAGACAGTATTTTAAGCTTAGAAAATTTAGAAGGTCAGGAGAAGTTTGTGATATTGAGTTAGAAACCTGTCTGGAGCCCATGCATGCAGTAGTAGCAACAGAGATCTTAGTAGCAGCAGAAGCATTGGGACCTCTCAAACCAGAGAAGGTATGTTTTTTTGTTGACAATGAGTATGGCTAATACTGATGGGTAACTCTATTGCCAATATGAAATTCTAGGTTGCAGTTCCATCAGGAAGGGAACAATAGTGATTAGTTACAGGGAAGCAGAGGCCTGAGTGGCAATTTCAGAGAAAATAGAGTCTTAGTATTTATGTCTGCAATATTCCATCAGTGTTGTTTCCAACTGACTAAAAATCTATGACAGAACAATGTAAAAATGAATGTAAGGCATGAAAAGCTACAAAACTTGGCAAATATGGATATCTAGAGAATAATTCTATAATAATTGGTGATATCAAATAATTTGATGAGATCAAAATGAACTTATAGTCTTACAATATGCTTTCTTTATAATACGCCTGCAATAAAAGTAATTCTATGAGGTAGATGAATTGAACTGAATACAGACAATAATAATGGTTTCTATCTTTTTCTTACATAATTTTTTCTCTTTATAACCACTCATATAAAATTTTTCCTTAAATCACATGGATAACAACCTAGGAGAGCCCTCCTCACTTCTCACCAATATTATTTTCTTAGCTATTTATTGATCTCCCTGCTTCAAGTCAATTTCCATTCCAATTCACCCTTTACTAAATTGTCAATATGATTTTCCTGAAGTGTAGTTTTGATTATCATTCAATTACTCACTAAAATCCAGAGACTTCTTATTAACACCATAATCAAATATAAAATGCTTTGTAAACCTTTACAACCTATCCCCCTTCTATTTTTCTAATAAACTTATGCTTTATTCCCATCTATGCTCTCTACCATCGATCTTCTCTGGGCCATTTTCTCTTTTTCACTTGGGATACTTTAGTTTTAACTCTATATACATTTTAACTGATTGTACTTTAGAATGTTCTACCCATTTATCTCTGCCTTTTAATCTCTTTATTTTCTCCAAAGACATCAAAATTCATCTATAGGAAGGAGGTCTTTTGTGATTCATTGATTTCCTAGTAACTTCTTATAGCAGGTTACCTTCAGTTTCTCCTATATATAGCCTGTATATTTTTATTAAAATACACATCTCCTCCACTAGAATGTAAGCTCTTTTTAGAGAGGTATTGTTGCTTGTGCCTTCCTCTATATCTCCAATTTTAGCACAACTGGTTGACTTTACCTTCTCAATCATTTCTACTTTTATATCAACTTTTTAAACTACAAATTGACAATTGTATTTTTTTGTGGAACAATTTGTGACTTTGCAGAGGCTAGTCCATTTTTATTTATCTGTTTCTCTAAGGAAACATATTTGAGAAATACTGTAAATTGTATCATGGCAGTGGCTCAGACTGTTAACCTTGTATGAGAAAAGGGAACATTTATATATGAGGCATTAAATTTCCATTTCTTCCTCTGAATCAAATTCTTCTTCCCACTCACTATTAAAAAGTTCACTTTTCCTCTTTATAACTCCATTTTCTTTTATTATATGAGGCTTTCTGTAGTAGCTTTTATCTTTTGTTTTGTCTTCAATTCTATGGACCAAGGCCACTTAACCTGTTGGATGGAGGATGTGGGACTTTGTATAAGACTCTCTATTATATTCTTCTCAGTCTTACTAGTAAGATATTAGTACTTTCTTACAGTGATTTAAGTGTTTCATTCATTTGGCTTAATACAGTAATTATCCATAGCATGTTCCCCTGCTATAGCAATCCTTGAAACTGCCCATTTTATAAATCTTTGACAAACAGCATGCTAATTACATGTCTTCTTGAAAAAAACCTAACAAATGAGTAGTATGATTTTCCAGGTGAGGTTAATTGCTAGAGAGCAGACTTATGATATCTTAGGTCTCTTACCTTCTCCAATAGCTCCTTAATTGGCACATAAGTTTATTTTGGTGTCAAAGTCTCTTATTTGTTGGTGCCCTATCTGTTTCACATTCAACCTAAGAGATGCAATATTTTAACTGCCCAGAAATTGCCCCCTTTATCCCCTTTACCACCTTCCTTGTTCTGGCCTTTTCATTGCTGTGAGTTTCTTGTTTCTATAGTGCTTTTTTATCCATTATTTATTGCCTTTTCTTTCTTTCTAGTTTTTGCCTTCTCCTTATACTTTCTTATCTATTGTTGATCACTTCCTTAATATCTATACTTCAGGATACCCAAGCAATCCAGATACCTTGATCATTTATGATTATTATTCTTGAATATCTGCCTGGGTTACAGTGTGTTGTTTTTTGTTTTTTCCATTTCTTCATTTCTGTTCTACACTAAGCCATGATTCTTGATTTGACTTAATCTGCACAAGTTTCGTATCATATCTTTATGATTCACTATTATCCACTGGTTAAGCACTGGTCAGTTTATTGAATCATTTTATAGATAGATAGATAGATAGATAGATAGATAGATAGATAGATAGATAGATAGATAGATATTGACATATAAAGGAAAGGACAAGAGTAATTTCTATGAGATATTTTCCAAAGGAAAGATCACTTACTGGAGGGAGCATGGACAGTTCATAGAAATGGTTGATATTTAGTTGAATTTGAAAGATTTCAACAGGTTGAGATAGGAGTTGAAGGGAGGAAAAAGAATATTCAGGACATGGGAAACTAAGAATACAGTATTCTAAAATTCACAGCTGAGCAGCTTCACTATTATAGACCTTTATTTTAGAGGGAAGTATTGCAAAATTCCTGAAAACTCATTTAGTTTAGCTTGCTTTTATATTTTTTATTCATCTCTGGGCCAATTTTATCATCCATCTTCATTTTTTGTCCATTATATATATACTATAAAGTAGTTTTGTAGTTTATTCCATTAATCCTATCTTAACTGTATATCTGGAAAATAAATTTTCCTCACCCACTTTCCTTCACTCTGCCTCATGTGGACAGTGAATCCAAAATTTGATTATTTATCTCAAGGAAGTTTCACAATGTTTTCATACAATTTACATATCACTCACAAGTAGAAGTACCTTGAAAAACTAATTAACAAAACTATCTTTGCACTTATATTCTATTCTGAATATCCCTCATGATAATAGAATACCATATGTCACCTAAATTTATGTCTCACTTGATAGTAGTCATATGATCATCAAACAGAATTATTATTGCTATTGGGCCTTTCAAGAATTATTTTACAATTTTAGCATAATTTTGGAATGGAGCTTTTAGGTATTTTCGTGCTACTAAATATTGTCTTTTCTTTTATTTTTTTTAAAGAAACTGACAATGAGATCTTATATTCTTAAAAACTTTCAGTCAAATGTAATTGTAAGTAAAAATATCTATTAGAGAATACCATTTACAAAAATCTACTGTTTTTATCATATCTCAATAATTCTCTCTCTCTCTCTCTCTCTCTCTCTCTCTCTCTCTCTCTCTCAGCCTCTCTTTCTTTTTCTCTCTATCTCCCTTCCTCCCCGCCCCCTTTCTGTCTTTCCATTCTTTCTTTGCTTTTCCTTAAATTCTGTCTTTGGACTGTCTTATGAAAATTCTAAAGATCATTTGGAAAGATAAGGTACCAGACATTGCAATTCTTTTTCTCATTGAACTGACAAACATTCAAACTTTAGTGCAGAGAGTGTAACTCTGAGAGGCTGGTCATGTAGTTCTAATGTCAAATCTACTTTTGGCTAATAAAACTATTTAATGTAGAATTGAATAAGAGATAAAAAAAAATACTCTCAAGTTGTCTCTGAAGAATTTTGGAATAAACTTAGGAAATATGGAGACTCTGGCACAGAACCATCCAACATGGCATGTCTACATGAAAGAAGGTATGGTACTCTATCAGCAAAGTAAAATTGTAGTAGTCTCAAAAAGAATGTTAAATGCGCAAATTCAGGAACATCTCCATCTCAAATATTTCTATGGACTTTTTGTGCAGGAACTCTCGGTACACAAGCTTTCCAGGCTCATGTTGGTATGATGATTCAAAGTCAGACACACTGTAACTTGACCTTAAGATAATGATGTTGCTTTGGCCCTCTTCAAAAATGGACAACTAATTCTATATAAATGTTACATGTCTATATATTTATATGCATATATACATGCATACATGTATTTCTACAAAGTTTCTGTATATTCTTCAGACTTTTAGACTATTTCATGATTTGTTTTCTAAATATATTTTCCATCATATGTTTACTATTCTCTCCTTTATTAAAACTTTCATATTGTAGTTAGCAAGAAATAAAATATATTTAACTTCTTTATAGACTTTCTACATCTCTTTATCCTCTAGAACCCAACTTCTTAAAACATGGGTTGCAAAACCATATGGAGTATCATAACTGAATGTAGGAATTATGAAATTGTAATTTATTATCAGCAAATGCTTGATTTGTTCATCTTTTATAACTATGTACCTGAGGTCACATAAATTTTTTTTTGTAGAAAAAAGGTACATGAGTGGGAAAAAATTAAGAAATCCTTTTCTAGAAGATATATGATATCAAATGCGCAAATTTTTTTCATTGTGGTTTCTTTATAGGAACATTATGATATATATTGACTATGAAATGATGCTTCTTCTTGTTTTTGGATCCGCAATAAAAGCAATTTGGTGAAATTCTTTACTTGCTTGTCCAAGTAATGAGCCACAATTCTATTTAGTTGCAATTTTTTCTCCTAGTTTAATTTGTAGCAAGAAAGTGAAGATTGATCACTTCCTCTGGTAGTATTTTTCATTTTTTTTCTAATTAACAAAAAATCTCATATTATTTGGAAAACATAAAATTAACATGCATAGATGTGCAAAAACTTTGATTCTTTACCAATCTCTATCATTTTTTCTGCTATTCTGCCATCTCCAGAGTAGAAGTAAAAAGTAACTACTTGAGGCAGAATAATAGCGTTTTATTTATTTATTTGATGGGGGAAGGGGAGGAGAAAACTTTCTATATTACAAACACATTTCATGTTGAAAATAATGTACTAATTTTTTATGTTGAATTGGCAATTAGCTGAATGATTTTTGTTTTTGGGAATTGGGACATTTATTTTCTCTGTTTTTATTTTATATTTTAAATTTTGTTTTTTATTTCTCTGAACTCTCAGAAATTTCAAATTTTTTTTTCTGAAGTAGAAAATGACATTGTGTGAGTGTAGAGTAAAATAGTAAATGATAAACAGAGCTAGTAAAATATTGTTTTGTGCATCTTATTTTGCTCCTAGTTTATGATCTGTCCCTTACTTCTTTAGTTTTCAAGTCCTCTAACTCAGCCACTATCTTATCTTTCACAACTGTTCTCTCTGCTTTTTTTTTTTCCACTGTGACCCCCTCAAGTGGGTGCTTTCATTCTCAGCTTCTTGAACATTGCCTCTACAGTCTTTCTCTGTCACACTCCTCTTACACTGTCAGAATAATTTGTTATGTCACTCTTCCATTCAGACATTTTCAGTGGCTTTCTACTACCTACTAAATAAAGGTCAGCCTTTCTGGGTAGCATTACATTCAAGCAACTGTCTTCTGAAATTGTATACCATTCTTTGGATATGCTTCAGTCAAAATCAACCACTTGATTTCCTAAATAAATTCTGTGCTTCTTCATGATTTTTTTCATACTCTTCTACATGATTAGGATATTGTTCTTTCCCTTGTTCACTGCTTAATTCTTACTCATTCATTAATGCTTAACTCCAATATCTATTTATGCAAGAAGTTTGTCTTTCCCCCAGTTTATAAAAAATATTTACTTTTTAAGTCTAACATAGCATTTTATTTTATTCTTTTCTTCTATGCATATCATATATTTGTATTGTATAGTACATATACTTCAGTCTATACAGTAGATCATCCTATTAGATTGTAAGTTTTTAAAAGGTCAGAAATTTTATAGGAACATAATTATTGTCTTTCACAGGACTCATCACTGTATTTGTCATGCCATGAATGATTATTATGTGTATGAAATCAATAATATTTGGTTTTATGCTCCTCATGCCCAGAAATATTTGGGACAAAAAATGAAAGCTGCCATTGTAACTGCAGTTGTAGCATGTGTTATTTCTATAAAGGGACCAATTTCTAATATTTTAGTGCCTTATACAAACATTTCCTTCCTATAAAGTAAATATATCTTTTGAAAACTATTGTGTTGACTCAGCAGTTTGCATGGAGACTGCTGAGTGATGCTTTATACTATGGTGTTTGACAAGTTATTTATAGGGCATAATTTTCTTCCTTTGGTTACATTTAATGCATTATGCAAGCAGTGAATTTAAATCAATGCAAGAAAAGTGTCAGCAATTTTTTTTCTTTTAGTTTACAAACACATATGTGCTCACTGAAATTTATTTTCACTAAGAGGAAATATGTTTAAATATCATATTTACATATATACAATATACATATAGTGGGATGTATTTGTATGTATATAGAAATTACATGTCCAACTACCTACTTGTAACATGCCAACATTTTTAAATGTTTATGTTTTCCTTGAAGATTGTGTGCTGTAAGAAGAGATGTTTATTTTTTTCAATAAATAATTCATAACTTTAAAACTGACTACCCCATTGTAGCTTATGACTTTCAATGTATGGCTATGTTTGATTGTCCTATTGATTTAATAAAAAGCCAACCTTTTAGTCTAATTTATATTCATTTTATATTAGGCACAAAGGGAAAGTTTAGTAATTCTTTTTATAATGTTCCACTTTCAAATTGAAGGCAATTGTCATTCAATTCTTGGTCAGAATTGCCTCTCTCTTCATCCAATTAGGGGAAACTGTGTATGTAAATTGACAATTATATCAAAAGGAAAAAAAAATATAGTACTACTACCACTAGTATTTATACACTACTTTCCATCTAGCAAACTTCTCTACATATATTACTTTAGCTGATTCTAAAACAACCCTGTGAGGCAGGTGCTGTAATTGTGCTCTTTTTTTATATCTAAGGAAACAGACTGAAATAAGTTAAGAGATTTGCATATAGCTAGTAAATGCCTGATAAAGGATTCAAACATTGGCCTTCTTGTCTTCAAGTTCACTGTTTTAATCACTATACTACTAAGTTGCCTCCAAAGTATATAGCAATATTATTCCTAGAATCTAAGAGTTTGAATTGATCTCAGAGTTTACCTAATCAAAGTCTATGAACAGTAATAGGATTCTCCTTTCCAACTTATCTTTCAAGTAGTCATGCCATCTCCACTTGAAAGTCTCCAGTGATAGAAAAGTCACTATGTAATAAGACAGTCTTTTTAATTTTAGATCTTATTTTTAGGAAGCTGTTCATCCTCTTCCCCCCTCCCCCCTTTATATTGGATTGAAAATCTACTTTTCACAGAATTTTAATCATTGTTCCTCTTTTGCCTTAGTGGAAAAATATAAGCCTAAGAAATTTCTACAATGGCAATTTTCAAAAGCCTGAAGACTGGTAAGACAAAATATTATAAGCACAGCTTATCAGAGCTGGAATGAAATTTAGAGCTAGCCTAACGTGAGCAGGAATTTCCTCTAGAATATTCCTGAGAAAAAAGTCATACAATAGCATCCTAATATTAATAGTACCAAAAGTGTTACTAATTATAATAATAATAGTACTATTAAAATAGTAGTTTCAAGACATACAGAATGGGGAACTTCATTAGGCAGCTAGTACTGCCCTCTAGAGCCAAGAAGAATATATAAATCCCTTTTTTATAATGCAAATTTTCAAATACCTGATATGTATTTAAATACTTAAATATAACTATAATATATTTAATAAACGATTTCATATCCAAACTTAAGGTCCCTGTTGCTCAAAATGATCTTTTTATGAGGTCTCTAATCCTTTCATCATCCAGGATCCTCTCTTCTAAAAAAATATTGCTTGTCAACAACCTTTCTGAAATGTAGCAGAGAAAACTGAAGAGAACATTCAAGATATGTTCTGACCATGGTAAAGTAAATTAGGACTATGAAATCCCTTATTCTATTTATTATTATGTCTTTTCTTTAAAACCCCAAAATACATTTTTAAACTCTCAGCACTGGAAACCCATACTGAGGTTGTATTCTGGACTGATAAATCATATATAGTTTTTACAGGAACTATCTAGCAAGCTTCCCTAACCTTCTCTACTTTAGTAGAAATTTTTGGATCCTTTTATAGTGTTTTTATTTAGTCCTTTAAATTTTATCTTATTAATTTTGACCATTTTGTTATATGGCTACAAACCTTAAAATCCCACAAATTTAGAAGATTCTTGCTGTATTTGCAACCTCAAGGCTTCAATTAAAGCTAAACCCTGGTTTCAGAAATTTCTAGAAAAATGGTACTCAGGAAATTGATTACAATTGAGAGCATATATTTTTTGTAGGTAGTGTAGCAATCAAGCACACAAAATCATGTACCTACAATATGAGAGAGGTTCCTCCCAGTTCACTCTAATGTAAGAAGGAAAGAAAAAGGAGAGTTGATCCCAGAATCACCTTTCACTCCAAAGTAATTGTTCTCACAATAATTGAGGAATTTATCTCCTGTGGACAGCCATGGATTTTCAGCATCACTCCTTGGAGCACAAGTTTCATCTTTCTCAGCTCTATATTCTTTTTAGCAGGAATTTCATTCCTAGTAACTTCACATGTCCAGGGACCCATCTGTTACTCTTTATTCTCAGATGTATATTCTTTTATTCTCTAGCCTTTTGATAAAATTAATAATTCCTCTCTCTCTCTTGAGATTATTTTTCCTTTTTGTTTTCCTGTTGAGGCCCTTATTCTATTTTTTTGAAGGACAACTATGTTCTCATGGGATAATTTAGTTATTCCTCTCTTTTACCTTTTTTAAAATTAATATCCATTCTTTCATGAGTTGCTATTCAGTCAGAATTATTCATGAAGAGTCAAAATATGACTGAAATGACTGAACAACATTGAACAAATATGACTGAACAAATATTTAACAGTGTGTATTTATTTTTTTGACTTGTAAAAGCTCACATTTTTATGTAAAGCTTTTTATTTTCAAAACATATGCACAGATAATTTGACAACATTGACCCTTGCATAGCCTTGTGTTTCAGATTTTCTCCTCCTTCCCCCACTCCCTCCCCTAGATGGCAAGCAATTCAATATGTTGAACATGTTAAAATATATGTTAAATCCAATATCTATAAACTTATTTATACAATTCTCTTGCTGTGCAAGAGAAATCAGATAAAAAAATGAAGTAGATGGGTAAGAAAACTAAAGGTAAGCGAACAACAACAAAAAGTGAGAATGTTATGTTGTGATCTACATTCAGTTCCCACAGTCCTCTCTCTGGGTGTAGATGGCTCTCTTCTTCACAAGATAATTGGAACTAGCCTGAATCATCTCATTGTTGGAGTCATGTTCATCAGAATTTATTGTCATATAATATTGATGTTGCCATGTACAATGGGCTCCTAGTTCTGCTCATTTCACTCAGCATCAGTTCATGTAAATCTCTCCAGGCCTTTCTGAAATTATCTCCTTGATCATTTCTTATAGAACAATAATATTCCATAACATTCATTTACCATGGGAACTTTTGGGGGTGGAGCCAAGATGGCAGAGAGGACAAACTTTTTTTTCTGATCTTTTCCCAAAATCCTCAGATGAATTAGCAAATCCAGCCTCTTCAGAAACCACAAATATTGCGAGTGCAACAAATTAATCACAGAAGATAATTTTCAAGATAATCAGAAAAAGTTTGCTTCAGTTGGAAATGGGAGTAGGCAGCCAGTGCAAGCAGCTGAGCACAGATACCAACACAGACAGTGCAGAGTTCCAGGGCTGTGCAGACTCTGTGGGGCTGAGAATCTACAGGGAGGATTCTACAGAAATCTACAGCAATGTTGGCCACTCTGCCCTAGTTGCAAGCCACTAGATCAGCAGAGAAGTTATAAAATATCCAACACAAACACAAAAGAACAATAGTGAACCCCACAACACCAGAATCTCATGACACCTGCCCACACCCATCCAGCACCAGTAGTGATTCAGCACTGACGCAGCCCAACTGCAGCCTCTTATTGAGGAAGCCATTGATTATAGAGGAAGCTTGGAAATCCTTCCCTGCCCTAAAAGCAGACCTTAATATTTTTTTTAAAAACTGAGTAAAAAAGGAAACAGGACTCTGATAATAGACAGCTTCTATAGTGAAAAAGAAGAACAGATTTCAAACTCTGAGGAGACTAAAGGAAGATTGTCTCCAGATGAAGCCTCCCAAAATGTTATAACCTGGTCCCCATCATACAAGACTCTCCTAGGAGAAATTAAAAAGGATCTTAAAAGAAAGCTAGAAGAAAAATGGGGAAAGGAAACGAAAAATTTGCAAGAGGATTTGGAAAAGGTACATAGCTCATTAAAAGATAGATTTGATAAAATGGAAAAAGAAAACAACTTCCAGAAAATCAAAATTTATGAAATGGAAAAAGAAAATAACTCCTTAAAAAAAAAATAATTTGTGAAATGGAAAAAAAAATTGATAGAACAAAACAATTCATTTAAAATATTTAATTGGACAAATGCAAAAAGAAGTAGAAAAGTATATGAATAAAAGTATTCATTAAAATTCTGAACTGAATAAATGGAAAAAAAACATCTTGAGAACTGTATTTCTGTTATCATACATAGAGAAAACATGTATAATATGATTTTACTCTGATAATTTTTTTAAATTTTTTTTATTATATATATATATATATATATATATATATATATATATATATATATATATATATATATATATTTATAATATTATCCCTTATATTCATTTTTCCAAATTACCCCCCCTCCCTCTATTCCCTCCCCCCGATGACAGGCAATCCCATACATTTTACATGTGTTACAATACAGTCTAGGTACAATACATGTGTGTGAATATCATTTTCTTGTTGCACAATAAACATTAGAATCCGAAGGTACATGCAACCTGGGCAGACAGATATTAGTGCTAACAATTTACATTCACTTCCCAATGTTTCTTCTCTGGGTGTAGCTACCTCTGTCCATCACTGATCAACTGGAAGTGAGTTGGATCTTCTTTATGCTGAAGATTTCCACTTCCATCAGAATACATCCTCATACAGTATTGTTGTTGAAGTGTACAGTGATCTTCTGGTTCTGCTCATTTCACTCAGCATCAGTTGATTTAAGTCTCTCCAGGCCTCTCTGTATTCCTCCTGCTGCTCATTTCTTACAGAGCAATAATATTCCATAACCTTCATATACCACAATTTACCCAACCATTCTCCAACTGATGGACATCCATTCATCTTCCAGTTTCTAGCTACAACAAAAAGAGCTGCCACAAACATTTTGGCACATATATGTCTCTTTCCGCTCTTTAGTATTTCTTTGGGATATAATCCCAGTAGTAGCGCTGCTGGGTCAAAGGGTATGCACAGTTTGATAACTTTTTGGGCATAATTCCAGATTGCTCTCCAGAATGGCTGGATTCTTTTGCAACTCCACCAGCAATGTATTAGTGTCCCAATTTCCCCACATCCCCTCCAACATTTATCATTATTTGTTCCTGTCATCTTAGCCAATCTGACAGGTGTGTAGTGGTATCTCAGAGTGGTCTTAATTTGCATTTCTCTGATCAGTAGTGATTTGGAACACTCTTTCATGTGAGTGGATATAGTTTCAATTTCTTCCTCTGAGAATTGTCTGTTCATATCCCCTGACCATTTATCAATTGGAGAATGGTTCGGTTTCTTATAAATTATGGTCAGTTCTCTATATATTTTGGAAATGAGACCTTTGTCAGAACCTTTGTTTTTAAAAATATTTTCCCAATTTGTTACTTCCCTTCTAATCTTGTTTGCATTAGTATTATTTGTACAGAAACTTTTTAGTTTGATGTAATCAAAATCTTCTATTTTGTGATCAATAATGATCTCTAGTTCTCCTTTTGGTCATAAATTCCTTCCTCCTCCACAAGTCTGAGAGGTAGATTATTCTCTGTTCCTCTAATCTATTTATTATCTCCCTCTTTATGCCTAAATCATGGATCCATTTTGATCTTATCTTGGTATATGGTGTTAAGTGTGGATCCATATCTAATTTCTGCCATACTAATTTCCAGTTTTCCCAACAGTTTTTTCCGAATAATGAATTTTTATCCCTAATGTTGGAATCTTTGGGTTTGTCAAAGATTAGATTGCTATAGATGTACCCTTTTTTGTCCTTTGTATCTAATCTGTTCCACTGATCTACCGGTCTATTTCTTAGCCAATACCAAATGGTTTTGGTGACTGCTGCTATATAATATAGCTTTAGATCAGGTACACTTAGACCACCTTCCTCTGAGTTTTTTTTCATTAGTTCCCTTGCAATTCTCGACCTTTTATTCTTCCATATGAATTTTGTTGTTATTTTTTCTAGGTCATTGAAATAGTTTCTTGGGAGTCTGATTGGTATAGCACTAAATAAATAGATTAGTTTGGGGAGTATTGTCATCTTTATTATATTCGCTCGGCCTATCCAAGAGCACTGAATGTCTTTCCAATTATTTAAATCTGATTTTATTTTTGTGGCAAGTGTTTTGTAATTTTTCTCATATAATTCCTGACTTTTCTTTGGTAGATGGATTCCCAAATATTTTATACTCTCCACATTTGTTTGGAATGGAATTTCTCTTTGTATCTCTTGCTGTTGCATTTTGTTAGTGATATATAAAAATGCCGAGGATTTATGTGGATTTATTTTGTATCCTGCCACTTTGCTGAAATTTTGAATTATTTCTAGTAGCTTTTTAGCAGAGTCTTTGGGGTTCTCTAAGTATACCATCATGTCATCTGCAAAAAGTGATAGTTTAATTTCCTCATTTCCTACTCTAATTCCTTGAATCTCTTTCTCGGCTCTTATTGCCGAGGCTAGCGTTTCTAGTACTATATTGAATAGTAATGGTGATAGTGGGCAACCTTGTTTCACTCCTGATCTTACTGGGAAAGGTTGCAGTTTATTTCTATTGCATATTATGCTTACTGAAGGTCCTAAATATATGCTCCTGATTATTCTAAGGAATAGTCCATTTATTCCTATACTCTCAAGAGTTTTTAGTAGGAATGGATGTTGGATTTTGTCAAATGCTTTTTCTGCATCTATTGAGATGATCATATGGTTCTTATTAATTTGATTATTAATATGGTCAATTATATTAATAGTTTTCCTAATATTAAACCAGCCCTGCATTCCTGGAATAAATCCTACTTGATCATAGTGTATTATCTTGGAGATGATTTTCTGAAGTCTTTTTGCTAATATCTTATTTAAGATTTTAGCATCAATATTCATTAAGGAGATTGGTCTATAATTTTCTTTCTCAGTTTTCGATCTACCAGGTTTAGGTATCAGTACCATGTCTGTGTCATAAAAGGAGTTTGGTAGGACTCTTTCATCCCCTATTTTTTCAAATAATTTATATAACATTGGGGCTAATTGTTCTTTAAATGTTTGGTAGAATTCACATGTGAATCCATCTGGCCCTGGGGATTTTTTCCTGGGGAGTTGATTAATAGCTTGTTCTATTTCTTTTTCTGAAATGGGACTATTTAAGCAATTTATCTCCTCCTCTGTTAATCTAGGGAGCCTATATTTTTGGAGGAAGTCATCCATTTCACTTAAGTTATCAAATTTATTGGCATAAAGTTGGGCAAAGTAACTCCTTATTATTTCTCTAATTTCCTCTTCATTGGTGGAAAGATCCCCCTTTTCATTTGTAAGACTATCAATTTGATTTTCCTCTTTCTTTTTTTTGATCAAATTTACCAAAGGTTTATCTATTTTATTGGCTTTTTCATAAAACCAACTCTTGGTTTTATTTATTAATTCAATAGTTTTTTTACTTTCAATTTTATTGATTTCTCCTTTTAATTTTTGTATTTCAAGTTTAATTTTTGGTTGGGGGTTTATAATTTGGTCTTTTTCTAGCCTTTTAAGTTGTAAGCCCAATTTGTTAATCTTCTCTTTCTCAATTTTCTTCAAATAAGCCTCTAAAGATATAAAATTTCCCCTTATTACTGCTTTAGCTGCATCCCAAAGATTTTGATATGATGTCTCATCATTGTCATTATCTTGGGTGAAATTGTTAATTGTTTCTATAATTTGCTCTTTCACCCAGTCATTCTTTAAGATGAGATTATTCAGTTTCCAATTACTTTTTGGTCTATTTACCCCTAACTTTTTACTGAATGTAGCTTTTATTGCATTGTGATCTGAGAAGAAGGCATTTATTATTTCTGCCTTCCTACATTTAATTTTGAGATCTTTATGTCCTAATATATGGTCAATTTTTGTATAGGATCCATGAACTGCTGAGAAGAAAGTATATTCCTTTCTATTGCCATTCAGTTTTCTCCAAAGGTCTATCATACCTAGTTTTTCTAATATTCTATTTACTTTTTTAATTTCTTTCTTGTTTGTTTTGTGGTTTGATTTGTCTAAATCTGAGAGTGCAAGGTTGAGATCTCCCACTATTATAGTTTTACTGTCTATTTCTTCTTGCAGTTCTCTTAACTTTTCCTTTAGAAAGTTAGATGCTATACCACTTGGTGCATATATGTTTAGTATTTATATGGCTTCCTTATTTATGCTACCTTTCAGCAGGATATAGTTTCCTTCCTTATCTTTTTTAACGAGATCTACTTCTGCTTTTGCTTGATCTGAGATAAGGATAGCTACCCCTGCTTTTTTGGCTTTACCTGAAGCATAATAGGCTCTGTTCCAACCTTTTACCTTTATTCTGTATGTATCTCCCTGCTTTAAGTGTGTTTCCTGTAGACAACATATTATAGGGTTCTGCTTTTTGATCCAATCTGCTATCCGTCTCCATTTGATGGGATCGTTCATCCCATTTACATTTACAGTTAAAATTACTAATTCTGTATTTCCTGCCATCGTATTATCCCCAGATTATGCTTTTTTCCCTTGACCCCCCTGATCCCCCTCCCCGATATTTAATTTACAGACCCCCCTTGTGACGCGCAACCCTCCCTCTTTTTTTTTTTTTTTTAGGATCCCTCCCCCCTCCCTCCAAGTCCCTTCACTTATTCTCCTTTTCCTTTTCCCTTTTCCTCTCCTCCCTTTTAATGAGGTGAGAGAAAATTCTGTGAAAAACAAATATGTTAATTATTTACTCTTTGAGCCTCTCCTGATGAGAGTAAGATTCACACAATGATTCTCCCCCTCACTAAGTTCCCTCAGATATGGTGTATTTTCTATGCCTCTTCCTGGGATATAGTTTCCCTCTTTTTATCACTCCTTCCCCTTTTTCTGAACCGACCTACTTCCCTTTACTACACCCCCCTTTTTTTCTTTTATATCAGTAAAATCAAATTATCCTTGAGTATTTTTTATATACCCACAACAGAGTTACAGTTCTCAAGGGTTCTGTGTACCTTTTTCTGTTTCTCTTCAGTCTTGTGGATGTAGATCAAATTTTTTGTTTAAGTCTGGTTTTTTTCTTAGAAACATATAGAATTCCTCTGTTTCATTGAATGACCATCTTCTTCCATGGAAAAAGATGCTAAACTTAGCTGGGTAGTTCATTCTTGGTTGCAGTCCTTGATCTTTTGCCTTACGGAATATCAGGTTCCAGGCCCTTCTATCTTTTAATGTGGAGGCAGCCAGATCTTGGGTGACCCTTATTGTAGCACCTTGGTATTTAAATTGTTTTTTTCTAGCTACTTGCAGGATTTTCTTCTTTGTGTGGTAATTCTGCAGCTTAGCCACAATATTCCGTGGTGTTCTTTTTTTAGGGTCTATTTCAGAAGGAGTTCGATGAACTCTTTCCACATCTACTTTCCCTTCTGTTTCTATTATCTCTGGACAGTTCTCTTTGATAATTTCCTGCAAAATAGAATCTAGGCTCTTTTTTTGGTCATAGTTTTCTGGAAGTCCAATAATCCACAGATTATCTCTCCTAGATCTATTTTCCAGGTCTATAGATTTTCCCAGTAAGTATTTGACGTTGTTCTCCAGCTTCTCATTTTTTTTGTTTTGTTTGACTGATTCTTGGGTTCTCTGTGAATCATTCATTTCTATTTGTTCCATCCTGACTTTTAAGGAGTTATTTTCTTCTTTCACAGTTTTTAGTTCTTTTTGTAAATGCCCAATTTCGTTTTTAAATGAATTCTTTTGCTCTATTGAATTTTTTTCCATTTCCCTAATTTTTTTTTTTGAGAATTATTTTCTTTTTCCAATTCAGAAATTCTATTTTCTTGAGACTTTTTATCTTTTCCAATTCAGAAATCCTACTTTCCTGTGTTTTTTTAACCTTTTCTAATTCATAAATTTTGTTTCCCTGCATCTCCTGTGAATTCTTTATTTTTTCCAACTCCAATTTCAGGACGTTGTTATTCTCTATCATAGCTTCCCTTTCCTTTCCCCATTTTTCTTCAATCTCCCTCAATTTTTTAAGAGTTTCTTCTAGGAGAGAGTTATGTGATAGGGGGCAGGGATCGTTCCCCTTTGGGTTGTTATCTGCTGTCTCTCTGCTGTTAACTTCCTCGGGGTTGGATACCCGCTCTTTCTCTGTATAGAAGGAATCTATGGTTTTTCTAGCTTTTTTGCTCATATTTAAAAAAATCTTTTGGGGTCTGTCCCTGGGGTAGGAAATTATTTACTTCTTTACCAGCTTCCTCCCAGATGGGATGGATGCAGCGGCCCCTGTGCCTGAGCTAAGATAGAGCTCTGGGAGAGAGTTCCCCACCCCCTCCCTGGAAGTGCCTCAGAGGTGATTAGCACTACTGTGCTTCGAGGGCGTAGAATAGTAAAGACAGCACTAAGCCCAGCCTATGTGTCCGGGTGGGGAGTGGATGTCTGCAGCAGGTGACGTGAAAAGCCCCTGTGCTCAAACTGGGAGTGTCTGCCAGAAACCACGGTCCCTAGTTCAAAGGTTCCACTTCTCTGGGACTTCCTAGAGCTGAGTTCCACTCCCTCCAGCTAAACTAGGCAGTGTGTGTTGCCTTGGGCCGTATCCACCCACTTGTCAATCTCTTAACTATTCTCAGGAGGTAGCTGAGGCCACACCCCCTGGTGCCGAGATCTGCTGAATCACCTCCAGGATCCAGGGAAAATCTAATCTGAGTTTTAAAATATTTTGGCTTTCTCTTCTGAACTGCTAAATTATTAGCAGAGAAGAGCTAACAGCCTGTGCTAGATTCCTTTACCTCAGTGGCTTCTCTGATCCCAGAGCCCTTCCCAGCGCAATGGGCGCAGTGTGCGAGCACCCAGCCCTCTGTGCTGGTCTCTCTTCTTCCTCCCCTGGGAACTGACCTTTCCTGTTGAAACTCCAGATTCTCTTCAGCTGGTAAGTCGTGCTTCCAGTCCTTATGGTATCTATCAGTCCTGAGCTAATTCTGAGACTTAATTTATCTAATTGGTTGTGAGGGAGTAAGGACGTTCACAGAAACGTGTGTTTCTTCTCCGCCATCTTGGCTCCGCCCCCAATACTCCTTACTCTGATAATTTTAAAAAGAAACTAGAGGTGGAAAAAGGGATTGTAATGGACAAAAAGGGGAAAGTGGAGGTAAAATGAGGGAAATTACAACTCAGGAAGAGGCAAAAAAATCTATTATAATTGAGGGAAAGAAAGGAGGAGGATGAATATTGTGTGAATCTTATTATCAGATTTGGCTCAAAGTAAGAATATTAGATATTTTTGGTTTCACCAAGAAACTTCTCTTGGATAGGGGAAAAGGGAAGGGGTAGGTAGGTTAAATAGAAGGAAAAACAGAAATAGTAGGGTAAAGATATAAGAAAATGGGATAGTCTCTAAAGGGGGAAGGACTTCTTAAGGCAAGTATTGCTCATAAGTAAAATGCCAGGGAGGAGGGAAAGGGGAAAAAGAAAGAGTAAAGTATAATTTGAGGTTAATAAGATGGCAGGAAATATAGAATTAGTAGTTTTATCTGTAAATATGAATGGGGTTAACTCTCCTATAAAGCATAAGAGGACAGCAGACTGGATTAAAAGCCAGAATCCTAGAATATGTGGTTTATGAGAAACACATTTAAAGCAGAGTGATATATACAGAGTAAAGGTAAAAGGCTGGAGTAGTATCTATGTTTCAGGTGAAGTTTAAAAAAAAAAAAAAAAAAAAAGAAGGGGTATTCATCCTGATCACAGATCAAGCAAAAGCAAAAATTGATCTAATTAAGAGAGATAAGGAATGAAACTCTATCTTGCTAAAGGGTACCATAGATAGTGAAGCAATATCAATATTAAACATATATGCAGCAAGTGGTTTAGCATCTAAATTCCTTTTTTGTCCCATATAATTTTTTTTTATTAATTTTATAATTATAACATTTTTTGAGTACATATGCATAGGTAATTTTTTACAACATTATTCCTTGTACTCCCTTCTGTTCCAAAATTTCCCCCTCCTTCCCTCCACCTCCTCCCCTAGATGGCAGCCATTCCTATACATATTAAATAAATATGTTAGGTACAATATATATGTGCAGAACCAAATTTTTGTTGTTGTTGTTGTTGTTGCAAAGGAAGAATTGGATTCGGAAGGTAAAAATAATCTGGGGAGAAAAACAAAAAATGCTAACAGTTTATACTCGTTTCCCAGTGTTCCTTTTCTGGGTGTAGCTGAGTCTGTCCATCATTGATAAATTGGAATTGGATTAGTTTTTCTCTACGTTGAAGATATCCACTTCCATCAAAATATATCTTCATACAGCATTGTTGTTGAAGTGTACAGCGATCTTCTGGTTCTGTTCATTTCACTCAGCTTCAGTTCATGTAAGTCTCTCCAAGCTTCTCTGTATTCATCCTGTTGGTCATTTATTACAGAACAATAATATTCCATAACATTCATATACCATAATTTACCCAACCATTCTCCAATTGATGGGCATCCATTCATTTTCCAGTTTCTAGCCATTACAAAAAGGGCTGCCACAAACATTTTGGCAGATACAGGTCCCTTTCCCTTCTTTAGTATTTCCTTGGGATATAAGCCCAGCAGTAGCACTGCTGGATCACAGTTTAATAACTTTTTGGGCATAATTCCAGATTTCTCTCCAGAATGGTTGGGTTCTTTCACAACTCCACCAACAATGGATCAGTGTCCCAGTTTTCCCACATCCCCTCCAACATTCATCATTATTTGTTCCTGTCATCTTAGCCAATGTGACACATGTGTAGTGGTATCTCAGAGTTTTCTTAATTTGCATTTCTCTGATCAATAGTGATTTGGAACACTCTTTCATATGAGTGGAAATAGTTTCAATTTCATCATCTGAAAATTGTCTGTTCATATCCTTTGACCATTTATCAATTAGAGAATGGCTTGATTTCTTATAAATTAGAGTCACTTCTCTGTATATTTTGGAAATGAGGCCTTTATCAGAACCTTTAACTGTAAAAATGTTTCCCCAATTTGTTACTTCCCTTCTAATCTTGTTTGCATTAGTTTTGTTTGTACAAAAGCTTTTTAATTTGATGTAATCAAAATTTTCTATTTTGTGATCAATAATTATCTCTAGTTCTCCTTTGGTCACAAATTCCTTCCTTCTCCAAAAGTCTGAGAGGTAAACTATCCTAGGTTCCTCTAATTTATTTATGATCTTGTTTTTCATGCCTAAGTCATGGACCCATTTTGATCTTATCTTAGTATGTGGTGTTAAGTGTGGGTCCATGCCTAGTTTCTGCCATACTAATTTCCAGTTTTCCCAGCAGTTTTTGTCAAATAATGAATTCTTATCCCAGAAGTTGGGATCTTTGGGTTTGTCAAACACTAGATTGCTATTTTTATTCACTGTCTTGCCCTGTGAACCTAACCTATTCCACTGATCAACTAGTCTATTTCTTAGCCTATGCCAAATGGTTTTGGTGACTGCTGCTTTATGATATAGCTCTAGATCAGGTACAGCTAGGCCACCTTCATATGATTTTTTTTTTTTCATTACTTCCCTTGAAATTCTCTACCTTTTGTTCTTCCATATGAATTCTGTTGTTATTTTTCTAGGTCATTAAAATAGTTTCTTGGGAGTCTGATTGGTATAGCACTAAATAAATAGATTAGTTTAGGGAGTATAGTCATCTTTATTATATTCGCTTGGCCTATCCAAGAGCACTTAATGTCTTTCCAGTTATTTCACTCTGACTTTATTTTTGTGACAAGTGTTTTGTAATTTTGCTCATATAATTCCCGACTTTCCTTTGTTAGATATATTCCCAAATATTTTATACTATTGACCATTATTTTGAATGGAATTTCTCTTTGTATCTCTTGCTGTTGGATTTTGTTGGTAATGTATAAAAATGCTGAGGATTTATGTGGATTTATTTTGTATCCTGCAAATTTGCTAAAGTTCTGAATTATTTCTAATAGCTTTTTAGCAGAGTCTTTGGGGTTCTCTAAGTATACTATCATGTCATCTGCAAAGAGTGATAGTTTGATTTCCTCATTACCCACTCTAATTCCTTGAATTTCTTTCTCGGCTCTTATTGCCAAGGCTAGTGTTTCTAGTACTATATTGAATAGTAATGGTGATAGTGGGCAACCTTGTTTCACTCCTGATCTTACTGGGAAAGGTTTCAGTTTATCGCCATTACAAATGATATTTATTATTTTAAGGAATAGTCCATTTATTTCTATATTCTCAAGTGTTTTTAGTAGGAATGGATGTTGGATTTTATCAAATGGTTTTTCCTCATCTATTGAGATGATCATTTGGTTTTTGTTAATTTGGTTATTGATATAGTTGATTATGCTAATAGTTTTCCTAATATTGAACCAGCCCTGCATTCCTGGTATAAATCCCACTTGGTCATAGTGTATTATCCTGGGGAGGATTTTTTGTAATCTTTTTGCTAATATGTTATTTAAGATTTTAGCATCAATATTCATTAGGGAGATTGGTTTATAATTTTCTTTCTCTGTTTTCAGCCTACCTGGTTTAGCTATTAGTACCATGTCTGTTTCTTAAAAGGAATTTAGTAGGACTCCTTCAATCCATATTTTTTCAAATAGTTTATATAGCATTGGAGTTAGTTGTTCTTTAAATGTTTGGTAGAATTCACATGTAAATTTATCTGGTCCTGGGGATTTTTTCTTAGGGAGTTGTTAATAGCTTGTTCTATTTCTTTTTGTGAAATGGGACTATTTAGACTATTTACTTCTTCCTCTGTTAATCTGGGCAAGTTATATTTTTGAAGGTATTCTTCCATTTCTTTTAAGTTAGCAAATTTATTGGCATAAAGTTGAGCAAAGTAGCTCCTAACTATTGTTCTAATTTCCTCTTCATTAGTGCTGAGTTCTCCCTTTTCATTTTTAAGACTAACAATTTGCTTTTCATCTTTCCTTTTTTTAATCAGATTTACTAAGGGTTTGTCTATTTTGTTGGTTTTTTCATAGAACCAACTCTTAGTTTTATTAATTAATTCAATAGTTTTTTTACTTTCAATTTTATTAACCTCACCTTTTATTTTTAGAATTTCAAGTTTCGTGTTTGTCTGGGGGTTTTTAATTTGTTCTTTTTCTAGCAATTTTAGTTGTAAGCCCAATTCGTTGACCTTCTCTTTCTCTATTTTATGCAAGTAGGCCTCTAGAGATATAAAACTTCCCCTTAGTACTGCTTTGGCTGTATCCCACACATTTTGGTATGATGTCTCATTATTGTCATTTTCTTGGGTGAAGTTATAAATTATGTCTATGATTTGCTGCTTTACCCAATCATTCTTTAGTATAAGATTATTTAGTTTCCAATTATTTTTTGGTCTATTTTCCCCTGGCTTTTTATTGAATGTAATTTTCATTGCATTGTGGTCTGAAAAGGATGCATTTACTATTTCTGCCTTACTGCATTTGATTTTGAGGTTTTTATGCCCTAGTATATGATCAATTTTTGTATAGGTTCCATGAACTGCTGAGAAGAAAGTATACTCCTTTCTGTCTCCATTTAGCTTTTACCAAAGATGTATCATATCAAACTTTTCTAGTATTCTATTTACCTCTTTGACTTCTTTCTTATTTATTTTGTGGTTTGATTTATCTAATTTTGAGAGTGCAAGGTTGAGATCTCCCACTATTATAGTTTTGCTGACTATTTCTTCTTGCAGCTCTCTTAATTTCTCTTTTAAGAATTTAGATGCTGCACCACATGGTGCATATATGTTTAATATTGATACTGCTTCATTATTGATGCTGCCCTTTAGCAGGATATAATGTCCTTCCTTATCTCTTTTAATTAGATCAATTTTTGTTTTTGCTTGATCTGAGATGAGGATAGCTACCCCTGCTTTTTTGGCTTCACCTGAAGCATAGTAGATTCTGCTCCACCCTTTTACTTTTATTTTGAATGTATCACCCTGTTTCAGGTATGTTTCCTATAAACAACATATAGTAGGATTCTGGCTTTTAATCCAGTCTGCTAACTGCTTCTTCTTTATTTACCCCATTCACATTTATGGTTAGAATGACTAATTCTATATTGCTTGCCATCCTGTTAACCCCTGCTTATGCTTTTCTCCTTTCCTTCCATCTTACCCCCCTACCCAGTATTAACTTGTCAACACCATTTGCTTTTCACAGACCTCCCTTTTAAGTATCCCTCCCCCACCTTAAAGTTTCTCTTCCTATTTTACCCCTTTTTCTCACAATTTCTGTATTGCCTTCCCCTTAGCTTACTCCTTCCCTCTGACTTTTCAATGAAGTGGAAGAAATTTCCTCATAAATCGAATATGTCTATTGATACACACTATGCTCATCCCCCTCCTTTCTTTCTCTCAGATATAATAGCTTATCTTTGCCTCTTCATAAGATGTAGTACCACCACTTTACCCTTTTTTATGGTATAATTTCCTTTCCACCTCTAGTTTCTAGGACAAATTGTACATGTGTTCTTTACATATCTTTATGGCAGAAATATATTTCTCAAGATTTCTTTTTACCTTTTTAGAAATCTCTTGAGTTCTGTATTTGAAGATCAAATATCTTGTGTAGATCCGGTTTTTTCATCAAGAATAGATGGAATTCATTTATTTTGTTAAATGTCCATCTTCTTCTTTGGAAAACAAACATCTAAATTCCTAAAGGAGAAGTTAAGAGAATTACAAGAAGAAATAGATAGCAAAACTATAATAGTGTAAGATCTCAGCCTTGTTCTCTGAAAAATAAATAAATCAAACCATGCAAAAAAAAAAATAAGAAAGAAGTTAGAGAGATAAATAGAATACTAGAAAAGCTAGGTATAATAGATCTTTGGAGAAAATTGAATGGAGACAGAAAGGAGTACAAGACTATGTGATGATCAATTCTGATGGAAATGGCTCTCTTCAATAATGAGATGATTCAAACCACTTGTTCAGTTCCACTTGTTCAGTGATGAAGAGAGTGGTCTACACCCAGAGGGAGAAAACCATGGGAACAAAGTGTAGAACACAACATAAAATATCTCACTCTCTGTGGTAGCTTGTTTGCATTTTATTTTCTTTCTCAGTTTTTCTTTTTCTTTCTTCTTAATCTGATTTTTCTTGTGCAGCAAAATAACTGTATAAATATGCATACACATATTGGATTTAATATGTATTTTACCATATTTAACATGTATTAGACTACCTGCCAGCTAGGGTGGGAGGAAGGAGGGGAAAATTTGGAACAAAAAATTTTACAAGGGTCAATGTTGGAAAAAACTTTCCATGCAAATATTTTGTAAATAAAAAGCTTTAATAAATAAAAAAAATCACATACCATAACTTATTCAGCCATTCTCCAACTGATGGACATCCACTCATTTTCCAGTTTCTTGTCACTATATGAAAAAGACTGCCACAAACATTTTTGCACCTGTGGGTCTCTTTCCTTCCTTTAAGATTTCTTTGGGATATAAGCCCAGTAGAAATACTCTAGGTCAAAGGGTATACATAGTTTGAGAACTTTTTGAACATAGTTCCAAATTGCTCTCCATAATCCCTGTATCTATTTACAACTCCACCAACAGTGTATAAGTGTCCAAGTTTTCCCACATCTTATACTTTCTTTAATAACTAGGTTAATCTACATTTTGTACCTGCATATATTAACTTGTCATTAACAGAAATACTGATAGCAATACAGGTCATAGAAACATTTCCCTTCCCTTCCTATTTCTTTCTTTACTAACTTAAATTCTCAATAGTCTTCTAATATTGATTCTAATTCTAAGAGCAAATGTCCATGGAAAGCTGTCTGTTTTCTATTTCTATCCACTATATTGTATTCTCTTGAGTGAGCAATTCATGCATTTATTTATAGTTTCATTCATTTATAGTAAACCACTAATTTTTTTGTTTATTGGTTAATTTGCTTTTTTGACATTGTGATGGCAAATTACTCTACTCTAAAATTAGCAGATTCCTGCCCATGTTCTAATTTGTATAGAAACTACTTTTAACCATTGTATTAGTGATATCTCTCAAAGAGAAATATGTGTTATTCAGGCTAAACATGCCCAATACTTTAGATTGTTTAGATTGTTCTCCATATACATTCATGTCTGGTATGGTCATCTTCTTAATTGCCCTCCTCTGAATTTTCTTCAACTTGTTGCTGAATTTCCATTAAAAAAAAATTAAAGTAGTTCCTAATAGGGAGCATAAGACTCTAAATAGCCCCCATATTATATTAAACCAGAAAAAAAAAAAAAACAAAAAAACAAACAAAAAAAAACTGTTTAGTTTTAAATTCTTATAGAACCAAAAGCCATTATTCTTTGTAAGGGGCCTTTAAATGGGTGCCACAGCTCATCTGGAGATTGAGGCCCGGAAGTAATTTCTGTGTATATTAGGACTGCCCTTGGGCGGGATCCTGGCCATATTGAGATAGCTTCGTAATGGGTGACTCTCTCGCTGATTGGCTGTGTGTGTGACCTCACAGGCCCTATGTAAGCCCACTGCAGGCAGCAGGCGCTCTCTCTTTAACCTCGCGCTCTTCACCCTGGCTCCCTAGCCTGGGTGGCCAAGCCAAGATGGGTAGCCAAAAGAGGTAAGGGTTTTGGTAGTGAACACGTGGGTCTTCTGACCAGGTGTTCACTCGGGAACCAACAAGTCAGGGCATCAGTTAGGGCATTATGTGAGTAGGTATAATAAAGGCTTTTAAGATTACACATGGTTGTTCTTGAGTGCGCTACCGGTTATTAAGCTATAGATTCAAGAGATTGTGGCCAGAGACCTTAGAAGGCCTCAGAGGAGGCGAGCCGGGTAGAGTTCACTCTGCAAAGGACAGTGGTCAAAGGTACTTCTGGTGGGTCTAGGACAGACTAGTAATTGTAACTGCCAGGAGAGCACGTTACAATTCTTTGTCACAATTATATGATCATATGTTTGAGACATATGTCAGAAATTGATGTTACCCTATATAAATTGTGTTTTCTACTAATAATTGAAAGATTTGCCACACTTGCTTCCTCTATTTTTTTTTTTTTTTTTTTTTTTTGGCAATCTTCTATCATTTCAAGGATAATACTCCTAACTATCACCTGGATCTGTATCTCCCCACCTTTTCCAATTCTATATTCCTCAAAATAACAAAATTGTCTCCTTATATATTAAAAGTCATGTTCGGATGATACTTTACCATGGTGCAGAAGAAAACTTGGACTATCATAAACTCTACTGTTATGCCAGTAAAAAACTCTAGAAGTCCTCCAAGTATGGGT
This sequence comes from Sminthopsis crassicaudata, assembly GCF_048593235.1. Classification (NCBI taxonomy): domain Eukaryota; kingdom Metazoa; phylum Chordata; class Mammalia; order Dasyuromorphia; family Dasyuridae; genus Sminthopsis; species Sminthopsis crassicaudata. Next base: position 232,768,582 of record NC_133619.1, read on the forward strand.
CTGACCATTAACATTGTATATGTCATCCAAGGATCACTTCAGCTGAGTTCTGTAAAAATCATAATCATTCACTGGGAAGAATGAAATACTAAAATAATCAATAAACTTCAAAAATTATCAATCAATTCATTAAAAGATGACTAACCATCAATGATCTGTTTTAGTTAGTGACAGAAAATGTTTATAGAATGTTGTTCAAGAAGTGCAGTTGCATTTGCTTCAATGTGAGGAACATATAAAAATATTTGTACTTTATTGTGTGAACATTTCTTTGCATACATGAATTTGTATTTCCATCTCATATATGTTACTAAGAAAATTGTTTTTTTAACAGTGACACATGTAATGAGTTATAGGCTTGAACAAAGATAACTTTTTGTAACTACATGGGTAACATTTTAATGCCTTGGAATGTCTTTGGAACACTTTTTAATTTTCTTAGGCATGTTTTTGTAAGGTACTTCAGGTATTACACTTGCTTCAGAAGTCATGGATCCTCTGCAATATGTAGACAAGGGACCCAAACAGTATAAAAAGTACATTCTGTCAGAAGCACAAAATAAGGAAATAGCTCAATCATAACCACAGAAAGGAACAAGGTTGATTATTGTACAGGGAAATGTTTCAAAATTTTATTCCTACTATAAAGCTTAATGCAACCAGCATGTTTAAGAAATGGTAGAGCAATCCACATTATTGTTGTTAATATTTAAATTAGACAAGTCCTTATGATGCAAAACAATAGACCATAAAGCAGAAAGGTTTAATGGAAAGACTTCTGAATTTGGAGCCTGAATGTTAATATATAATCCTCACTCAGCTATTTAGTAGTTATGTAAACTTTGGTCAAATTCATTCATTGAACTCATTGGGTCTCAATTTCCTCATCTGATAATGAGATACCTTTAAGAATGTGTCTGAATATGAGATGAATCTAAAAGAATCCTTAGGATAGTTCATAGCTTTGTGACCTCTCAATTTTCAGTATTTTATCACGACTTTTGCACAACTACTCTCTAAGGTGGGATAGTTTATTTCAGTTTCATTAATCAGGTCGTCCAGGAAGCTGGCTGATTCCTGGCAAAAATGTTTAAGATAGAAAAAAGCTGTTGAAAATATACCTAGGTTGATATTAATAAGTGGCTGCACATACACTGCCAAATAGGGCAGCCCAGGTATAATTACTTATCACTGAGACTACAAAGAAAGAGAGAAAGACTATTCTGATCAGTCCATCACTACAGTTTCCTCCTCACCTTCCCTCGTCTATCATTGTTACTATGGCCTTAAAAAAAAGGTCCAACTGAAAAGAACCTATATCTTGCACCCAAATATGTTTATAAGCAATTTATTTTGCTCATTATCTAAATTTTCCTGTCTACTATCATCCCCACTGCACTTCTTTCTTCTCTGATCTTGAAACAGGTAGGGGAATATGCCTATGTAAATCTTGTTCCCTAAAAGTCATTTTCCCTTGTAGAGTATTTTTGTGTTAAGTTGGATTATCTGTTCCTTTAAGAAGGATACCCACCAGAGCATGCTATGTTTATGTCTATGTGACATTTCTATATAGAGCTGGTTTTTCAGGTTATTGGTGCAGTGATCCTGACAAAGCAGGCGTAACACCACTAGGGAATGACCATTGACAAACTAAATGCTGCAGTCTCAGCCTTGCTGTAAATGTAAGCCCTATTTCCTGCTCCTTAGGGTATATCTATTTCAGAGATCAGGAAATCCTGATAATGACATAGATACTTCACTAGCTAGACAACTCATATCCGTGTCCAAAACAGAACTCATTATCTTCCCCCATTTTCCTTATGTCTGTATTACCATCAAGGACAACATCATTCTTCTAGTTACCCAAGCTTATAACGTAGATATCATCCTCAACTTTTCATGTATTCTAGCTCTATATGTATAATTTGCTATCGAGACTTGTTGTTTCTATCTTTAAAACTGCTTCCATAGGTCTCTTCTTTCCTCTCAAGGGAAAATGAGAAGGAATGTAATTTGTATATTACCTACTATATGCAGGTAGTGAACTAAATACTTTATCAATATTATCTCATTTGATCCTTAAAATAATGCTGTGAAGTACATGTGATGTTATATCCAATTTATATCAGAGATAAATGAAATTAACAGAGGTTATTTAACTTCTAAAAGGTCCCTAAGTTGTTTAGTGTCTAAGGCTACATTTGAATTCAGATCTTACTCACTCTAGGTGCATCACTCTATCCATTGTGCCATCTGATGTGCCTCTGAGATAGCTCTCATCTCAGTTTGGGCCGTTATTATTTCACACTTTAACTACTGCGATAATATTCTAGTCTATTTCCCATCTCAAATCTCTTCTCACTATAACCCATCCTTCATTCAGTGGCCAAAGTGATTTTCTAAATAACAGATTTGACCATATCACTTTAATATACATTATATTCCTGTGGTTCCTTATTACCTTCAGCAATAATTTTCTGGTCTGTTTCTCCACCTCAAGTCTCTCCTCACTCAAAATAATCCTCCATTCACTGGCCAAAGTAATTTTCTAAATAACGGATTTGACCATATAACTTTATATACATTATATTCCAGTGGTTCCCTATTCCTTTCAGCAAAAATAGAGTTTGATATTTAGAACCCTTCACAACTTGGTCCCTTTTTACTATTCCATATTTCTAACATTTACTTTCCTCTACCTACTATCTAAACTCAGAGATTCTAGTCTTTTTTCTATTCCTCAAACATAACATATCATACCATTACTTTTCCTTTTCACAGATTGTTGCCAATGTTATTGATAACTAGTATATATACCATAGTGTCTACAATAATGTTTTGCATAAAAATTTCTCCTTATAAATATTTATTGCTATAATTATTTTGTATGTTTATTACAGTAATTATACTGTTTGGTGATAAAAAATTCTTGTGAGAAGGAAGGAAGCACATATGTTTTAAAATCCTATAAGCTTTTAAAACATGTGTGTTTCCTTCCTTTTCACAAGAATTGCACCACTGAGGCACTTCACATTATATTATGTGGTGGTCAAGTTTTGCCTTCTACATATTTCCAAAAATCATAAAATTTGGAGATAAAGGTTAGAGTTACTTAATTAAAATCCTACATTTTATAGATGGAAAGTTGAATAACAGAGAAATAATACCAAAAAAAAAAATCATCTGAACTCAGGATTTTTCATTTCAATTCTTCTGATCCTTGATCCCTAATGTTGTATTTTCATTCAGATAAGAATAGGTTTTGATTTTCAGAATCGTGGTTCCTCCATTCAACTCTGAACATTCGGTATTGAACTTTTCCTCTATTTCTCACCTTGTGACTTTAATGATTTACCTCTATGTTCAGATCATTAGTAGATCTGAGATGAGAGAGATGTCAGTGTTAAAGCACTGACAATGACAATCTTTCCTATCCATCTACTCCATTCACCTTCCCATTCTTAGGATCTTGTATATGGATCATGTTTTTTTTTTATCCTACCACCTATTCTAAGAGAGAAGGAGTAAACTAGAATATTATACCTTTTCAAGATCCTTAAAGTAAAACACATAAACAGAAATGAAAAGAGGAGATGACTACAAAAGCATGGCAAAGAAATTGATGTGGTGCCAGCAGGTAATTTTTTTTTTCTTTTTACCCTTTTTCTCTTTTCTTTCATTATACGCTCTGAACAGAACAAATTCACCAATACCACCACTTTTTTTTTTTTTTTTTTTTTTTCTGTTACTGCAAAACATGTTTGTAGCAACTCTTTTTGTAGTGGCGGGAAAGTGGAAATTTAGTGGATACTCATCAGTTCAGGAGGAATGGCTGAATAAGTTATGATATATGAATGTAATGAAATATTATTTTTTATAAGAAATGATGAGCAATCTGATTTCAGAAAATCCTGAAAATTAGTAGATGCTTTGTTCTCTTTGTAGCAAAAAAAAAAAAAAAAATAAAGATCAACTTCATAAATATAAAGTAGAGTAGATATGCTAAGATACCATTTAATCTAAGGAAAAAAACTATGCATGGCACTAAATTGGAAGTTGAATAATTGTCAAGAATAAACTGTGACACAGGGGCAGCTAGATGGTGCAATGGATAGAGCACCAGCTCTGAATTCAGGAGGACCTGAGTTCAAATATGATCTCAGACATTTATCACTTCCTAGCTTTGTGACCCTGGGCAAGTCACTTAACCACAGCCTGGGGGGGAGGGGAAGAATAAACTGTGATAGCTAATGTAACCTTTGCTTCACTTAAGGATGATTGCCTTTAGCAATAAGAAAATTGTATTCTTGCTGTACAACATTGTGGCATATATAACAAAAAGTCAATTTCAGTGTCAAGAAATCTTGGTAAAAGAACAATTTGGATACTCAGCTAGCTGTTTGATTCTGAGGTGGTGATAACTTCTGCCTTTTTCATTTTCCTTATCTCTAAACTAAACATTATTACTTACTGAAATTACCTCTTAATTAATAATAAAATAACACTTGATAATAAAATAACATAATATTTGTAAAATGTTTTGTAAAATGTAAAGCTCTATACAAATATGAGATTTTCTTTTCCTCCTTATATCCTCCCTTCCTCTATCCTTCCTTACTTCTTTCCCTCCTTCCTTCCTTCCTTCATTCCTCCTTTGATTAGAGAAATACAAATTAAGACAATTCTGAGGTGCCACTTCACACCTACAATTGGCTAAGATGACAGGAAAAGAATCAGGATAAATGTTGGATAGGATATAGGAAAACTGATGCATTAAAGAAATTTTGAACTATATCCAAAGGACTATAAAAGTATGTATACTTTTGGATACAGTAGTATCATTATTGAGTTTGTATCTCAAAGAGATCATAAAAGAGAGAATAGGACCCACATGTACAAAAATGTAGTAGCTCTTTTTTCTAGTGTCAAGGAATTGGGAAGTGAGTAGATGTCCATCAGTTTGATGACTGAGTTAGTTATAGTCCAAGAATGTAATGGAATGTCATTGTTCTATAAAAAATGATGAGCAAGTTAATTTCACAAAAGTCTGGAAAGACTTAACATGAACTAATGCTGAGTGCAGTGAACAGAACCAGGAGAACATTGTAAACAAAAATAGAAAAATTATGTGATGATCAATTTAGCTAGAGAGTTCTCAACAATGTGATGATCTGACAATTATAATAGACTTGTGATGGAAAATGCTATCTGTATCCAGAGAGTGAACCCTAGAAATTGAATGTGGATTGAAACATACTATTTTCACTATTTTTCTTTGTTTGTTTTTTTTTCTTTCTCATGTCCCCCTTTTGATCTGATTTTTCTTACACAACATGACAAATATGGAAATACGTTTAAAAGTATTGTACATGTATAACCTATATCAGATTGTTTGCTATCTTGGGGATGATGTAGATAAGAGAGGGAGGGAGAAAAAAAGGTTGGAACACAAAATCTTACAAAAATGAATGTTCGAAACTATCTTTCCATGTATTTGGAAGAATAAAATATTATTGAGGGAAAAAAAAAAAAAAAAACTAGTCTATTTTAACAGGCTTTTTATACCTTATTCCCTACCATCTAGTTTTTGATCCAGTGAAACTTGCCTCCTGGGTGTTCCAAGAATAAGACTTTTCACTTCTCAATTCTGAGTATTCTCTCTGGTTATCCTCATATGTGGAATCATCTCCTTCCTTGCTTTGGCTACTAACTTCCTTGCCTTCCTTCAAGACACAACCAAATCCCCAGCTTCTACCAAATGTCCTCCCCATGTCCTCCTAATTACTCTGTGTTCTATTAATGTGTTTAGCTTACCAAAGTAGTTATTTGTTTATTTGCATATTTTCTCCCTAATTAGACTGTAAGCTTCTTGAGATCAGTGACTGTCTTTCACCTTTTTTGTGTCCCTTATGCTTAGCACAATGCCTACAACAAAGCAAGTGCTTAATAAATGTTGATTAATTAATTGTAAAAATATCATTTGGGGAGATGCAGAGTCAAAATGGTGGAGTCAGCAGCAGTGCCAGAGACACTAGGGAGGACTCAGAAGGTCAGCAGAGAGGGTCTGTGGCAAGCAGGTGGGCGTCTGGTGTGCAGTTCTAGCATAGTCCTGGTCAGCAGCTTCCTAACCTCAGCCAGCACACTGGATCTTAAGGCTACAGTGGGGCAAGGATATATACCTAACAGCTCCAGGGCAGAAAAGAGTCTTGGTAGTCAGATTCCTAGAAGGGTTTCTGAAAACAGGTTCCCCAAACCCCTGAAGTTTGGAACAGTGCAACTTCCACCCTGGAAACAGAGGCTGACTTTAGGAAGGAATATCATGTCACAGAAGTCTTTGCACTTGGACACTAATGGAAATTCCAAGAATCCAAGATCCTCCTGGTATGTGCCAGGATCAAAGAGATTAGGATTTAGAATAAGAATGCCAGCAATCCAACCACTGAGAACTAAAACTGTTTTAATCTAATCTTGAACCAGAATCAGAAAAGATATGCCACAAAATACACTGACACACCTACCACCCTCAGAGAGATCAGCCTAGTCAGCCACTCCTGGGGTATTAGAACACATGAATCATTAGCCAGCACTAAGATAAAAGAAATCAGTATCAAAGAAAGCCTATAATTTATTTTAAAATTGCATAGATTCTGGCTTCAAAAGAAAGTTTTAATTCAATAACAAATTTGGAAAACTAAGAATGGGAGGGTATAAAGAAAACATAAAATATTATATCATTGAGCCAGTGACCTTCCAGGTCCTCTTTAGTGTCTCTGGGTCAGGAAGCCACCAGTACTGCCTCTGATTCAGAGGCTGGGCTAGGTCCAAGGGCTGGGGCTAGGTCTGGGGCTGTGCTGGTTTTACACCAGAATTGCAAGCTAGACTCCCACACTGGTGTCATAGACCTTTACTACTGAGCTTCTAAGGTTGCCTTCAGCTGGAAAATGTTCTATTCCATTTTTTGGGTGTTCTGATGCTCTGAAATTTTCCAACTCTGGCACCTCATAATATTTTTAGCTCAAACCATAGTATGTGTTTTGTGTCTCAAATAGTTATCATGCCTAAATATTTACTTGATCCATGCTAAGCCTGCTTCTAAGAATCAAGGGAATTTGAGTGCCTGCTATCCTAGTAGCATATTAAGGATTTTTTTTTTTTTCTTTACTATATTTTTGGATAACTTTTTGATCTATTGCATTATAACCTTTTTCTTGCCTTTTTTTTTTTTTTAACACTATGGAAGTGTTGTGACTTCGCAGCTATACTTGATATTTAAACTATTTTTAAAAGCAATGTGAATTTGTTTTATTTGCCCTACGAAAAAGGCTAAGTGCATGAGAGTCCCCAGAAAAGACTAAAGAGTAAGATCAGTGTTTAATTGCTTTCTTGCTTTCTGAGATCTATCATGTGTACAGAAGTCATTTTGTTAGTCTCTAGTAGCATTTGTAGTTTTTTGAGCTGTTCCACTGTCATGATAAATGTTTATAGGAGCATTCATTTGAAGAACAGACATCCATAAATGTTAAGACCATTCCTGGGTGAGGAAGCAGGTCAGTTCTCAGAGAGCCTCCACAGTTGTGAATCATAAACTTGAAGGAGTTGCAAAACAACTTTTAAAGATGTTCCTTGTGGATTGGGAATACAATAAATTGGAGACAAGAAGGAAGAGGAAAGAGGTCAGACAATGCAACTGCTTCTCAGTGGAGAGATCATAGAATAGCAACTGTCTCTCAGTCTCCTTGTAGCATCATCATCCACTCACATGAAGAGATCCATTCTATAAGTCTGAGTTAGATTTCCAGCAGCCATTGGCAAGTGGCTCCCTTATCACAACACATAGATGTATCCAATTTTTTCTAATTAAATTTTCATTTACAATGATATTTATGTGATTTAAAAATAAATTAACAGGAAATTGTTTTCCTCATTAACCAAAACCAGATTTGGCCTTTCCTATTTCATAATAAAAAAGTTTGCTGCTTGGGTAAAAGTAGGCTGGTGAATTAACAGTAAATTAATTATAAAGCAAATGTCAGACTAGGAAAAATGCATAATTTTTTCGCATTATTAAGAAAACAATGGAGAAATTGAATTTTTATCAATTCAATTCCCCATATGATGAATACAGATATAATAATAGATATGATACAAAAATCAGATTTTCTGATGGTCTCTTGAATCCATAGTTCATAGAATCAGAGACTTGGAACTGGATGAAGTCAGAAAAGTCAGTGTCCAAATCTTTCATTTTAAAAATCATGATAAGCTCATAGACTGATTTGGAAAGTACTTGAGAGACCAATTTGTCCAAACTTTTCATTTTATAACTGAGGAAACTGAGGCTCAGGGACTTAAAATAAGTTGATCCTCATTATCCTGGTAGATATTTGCCATTCATATAACATTTTAAATTTTGTGAAACTATATGTATTTTCTTACTGTATCTTTACAACAGCCATGGAAAGTAAATATGATTAATTTCCTTATTTTACAATTGAGAAAATTTAGTTTCATAGAGATAAAATGACTTGCATAGGATCACATAGTTTGTAAGAGTCAAACACATTTTTTCATACCATGTCTTAAACTATATACAATTTGCATTTAGATTCCTTGAGAACAAAGAAACATGTTTTAATTATACCCATATTATATTCTCCTTGAAAAATGATATTGTTTTATCTGTATAACTAGGTGGGGAGGCAATGAGGTGGTTTGAACTTCAATTCTTTCTGTTCTCTCTCCTACTGTTTCCCATTCTCTTCCCCCTTTCTTTTGTCTTTTTTTTACTCCACATAAGTCATTTTACCTCCATGAAGTTTGATTTTTCTCAACTGTAAAATGGTTATTATAAAAATTGAGTAAGAAAATGTATATAAAGTCCTTACACTTGGACAAGTTGGACACGGCCTCTATAGTTCTTTCCAAGCAATAATTAAATAAAACACACACACACACATCATATGAAGATATTCCTGTACTCCTAATTTATCAATAATTTGAATTCAGTTTATCTGATTTCAAAATACATTTGCTTTTTAAGCAAAGTGACAGTTTTGTGTCTGTTGTTACTTGGGTTTAGATTATTAAAGTATGTTTCAATTAATTCTAAATAATGATTCAAATCATCAGGCTAGTAAGTGAGTCATTAGACTTTTTTTTTTTTTTTCAACTCTATGTGACTTGAAATAAGAAGTATACTTCAAAAAGGGAAAAGAAGGAACATGCTTCTCCTCTTTCCTACATTTTTGATATTTTGTAGGGAGAAGAACTACTTGGAGCAAGTGGGAATGATAAGTTAGTGTGACAGTGGAGGAAATGACACAAGATAGGTGAGATATTTCAAAGACAAAGAAAAATAGACAAGAGGAAGTCAAGTTTTCAGTGATAACTTGTGAAGTCTTTCTACTTCTAGCCTTTCTTTGACTATATTCTGCTGCTTCATTATCATTGAAAAAGTTTTGAGGAGTAATTAGAGTCCTATAAAGCCCATCTAATGAGCAGTCTCTAAAAGAGGCAAACAACAAGCAAAACAGTGAGCAGAAAATCACTGGCTTCATAAATTGCCTCCTGAATACCCTAGCTGACTCCTTATAGGAGGATATGAGTGGGATAGGAAGACCATAAGAAAGAATTGAGGATATTTGTTCAATCCAACAATTGAAAAACATGAAGCTTCTCCAGTTTGAAGGTGAAGCTTGGTATCTGAAATATTTTTAGAAACTACTATTTTGGGGGCATGCCTATAGACTAAGTATAGATGACTAGTATGCAAGAGGCTGCTGGCATAAAAGTGATTGTTTTATTCTGTTTTGATTGTTTTATTCTGTTTTGATTGTTTTACTTGTATTTCTTTTGTCATAAGTAAAGAATACATAAAGTTAACTCATGCTTTTATAGTGGTCTTCATTATGTCATATTCACATGATTAGAGTCTATAGAAATACAGAAGTTCAAGAAGATGTATTTTCCACAAGGGTAGAAAGATTAAACATATAGAGGGTCACAGACAGTGGGGGAACTCTGGGTAAGGTTTAAGACCCTTCAGCCCAGAGGGAACTTGCTGACAATGTCTGGTTCAGCTTCCCATCTCCCCTAAGAGCTCTCACCTTTTCCTGAGAAGTCAAGGAGGGCGTGACCACCTGTGTTCTACTTGAAGCTAGGGATACTTAAAGTAAAGAGGCATTTATATATCAGTAGCAGAGTGTTTATAGTTAGCACTTGTGCAGTGTGCTGTGATGATTTAACTGTACTAAAGTATTAGGAGCTGAGAGGACTTGAAATAAATGGACTCCATCTTTGACCAGTCTCTTGGGTCCCCTGCATCTTCACTCCTCCACTAAGAACAAGGACTGGGGCTGGTTCCAAGGTCCACCAGAGATCTAGTCCGGGTGGTACATTTTGGCATCCCAATTTGGGGACTCTAGAAAGCATAGTACAGAATCAGACCATATTCCCTTCCCCCTGGAATTACAAAGGATGCAGATGATACCTGAAAAAGATAAGAGTTGAAGAATAAAAGTAGCAGTTCTCCAAAAACCATATAGAGGCAGTCATTTTACTAGAATACCCCTTAGTTTTAGTTGGAGTGTACAGTCTTTAAGATGAGTATGAGACTGACAACTAGACTATCATCACTGAAAAGAATCAGGCAATGCAAAACTATGCATTGAATTAAAGGAAGAAATAGATTATTAATCAGTAGAAGTTACTTAAATTTGTCTATGTTTTTACTACATTAGAATCTTTTGTGAATGTCCATGTTTAAAATTTTAGTTAAATGCTAGATAGCTTGACTAGGTAGCATAAAGAATATTGGATCTAAAGAGAAAGAAACAAATTTTATATTTATCCCGTGTGACTTATAAATTATTTGACTTTGAATAGATTATTTAACTTCTTTGCTCTTCAATCTTTTCATCTCTTAAATAAGGATACTGGGCTAGTTGAAATCCAGTCTTTTCCAGTTCTAAACTACATTATTCTATAATTATAATCCATCATCTTCTCCCTATCTTCCTCTATCAAAATATTTATCGAATGGCGTTTAAACTAACACACTGCCCCTATCAGTCAGTTGTTGAAAGGTCTCAAGGATTGCTAAAGTGGAAGGGAAATCAATTTCTTTTGAAATTCTTTTCTGGAGTTCTGATGTTAATATTCCTTTGAGAATTAGATGCCTAAGTAACTTAATTACCACATAGAAACTCCAAAGTCATTTTAACTAGATGCAAGAATATTCTCAAGACATTTACACAGATAGGAACTATACCTTTGCAGGTGTTACTCAAATTTCTGCCTAAAAATAGTCAAACTTTTTTTTCATGTGTCTCAGGTTCCTTATATGTGTATAATGATGCAAATAGTTGTGTAAACTGTATTTTAATGTATTTCAACTTGAGTTCTTATATCTACTGTTGTATATCCTTGGACAAATCATATATCTCTAGCTTTTAGTTTCTTATGTTGTATAAGGAAAAAATTGTATTACATACATTTTGTTTCTTTCAACTGTAAATTCTATTATTTAATGATTCTATTGTTTTGGAGTGAAAAAAAGTGACTAAATTTGGGATTATATAATGAAGAAAAACTATCTTCTTTCTACTACTAGAAAATGTCAGTTATTGTTCAATAAATTATTATTCTGTATTATTTCAAATTATTCAATATTTCAATAAAAGCACATAAGTTTTAATTGTTTCTTATCAATATTCAAAAGAAACTAATAATGTTTTTCTAGGTAGGGATTTACATCATCTGAGTTTTCTGATCATTTGATCACTACCAATCTGTATACAAGAACTATACACACACACATGCACACACACACAAACACACACACATATATAGTCTCCATATCCTATAGATTCCTTGGAACAAGAGTGCCAGACTGTAGCTATGTAGTACATCACAAACTCTATTCAAAATAATGCTCATTTGCCTGTGCCAACATTCCTTTTTATTGTTATTGGTTATTGACTCTAGAAATGTTTAGAATATCATCTTGGATTTGATAACCCCTTGTAGAAAAATCTTTATTTCATATTCCTATCTCTGTAATATAGTATTATAATATTTGATATAAGGTACAATCAAAAGAACTGAGGATGGCAATAGCTCTTTAACATCTGCACATTATGTGGACAAAAGGAATTAGGAATATAGAAGCATCAACATATAATTAAAGGCCACACCAATTTGAATTAAACTGTCTGAAAAATATTACTTTCAGAAATATATTGTTATGGGCAGAGGAACAGCCCTTGGTTATTTTCACTTCTAATTAACTGGACTAATTTTGCAATTATACCAAGAGAAAGCAAGATTAAAATTCACTTGCTGTAGCACAGATTGTAATGCTGAGTGTCAAATTGTGCCTTTTGTGTCCAGTAAAGTCAATAATTCTGACTGTAGCATGATCTATGACAAAAGCATGGCCTTTTTTTTCACTAATAATATTATTCCAGTTTCTTACTTTTAGGTCAGAATTTGGGATTTTATCAAGTTATGACTTTTCCAGTTGGGAAAATGCTGCAGATTATATTGGGTTGGGATGGGGTGGGTTGAGAAATGTCCTTGATCATAGTCACACCTAGTATATGTCAGATTCAAAAATTGAATCCATGTCTTCCTAATAACAAGCCCTGCCTATCCTTTATGTTATGTTATGTCAGTTTCTGCCATATCATATTTACGATATCTTCTTATCAATCATCCAAATTTGTTTCCCTCTGTCTCAGAATATTTTTACAACCTTCTGCAATGTTTAGTATGCAACACTGTGCACAGAGGGATTTGTAAAATGTGTACTGCAGTACTTGACCTGTTTTTCAATCCTCAGTTTGTGTGAATGTGACATAATTTTTTTTTCAAGTCACTTATTTCACACATTTTCATGCATTTATCTTTTTATCCCCATGTGATATGAACTTTAACTGGTACAAGGTGAAATGACCTAAATAAGAACAAACTTACAAACAGATGATTTTTTTTTCCATTCTCATCTGGTAGTGCTAGACAGCTGTGCTAAGTGAATTTAGATTTGATTTAGCATCTCCCTTGCAAGGTTATTATTCTTTACAGCATATAAAATGATTATTAAGTGTAACGTATACCAAAATAAAATTAATTAGTCTTTATAATTGTGACTTCCATGGACCTATGAAGAAAAATAATCAGCCTTAAAGACTGGGGTATTCTAAATGCCCAGGTATTTTACTTTAGCGAGTAATTGCTCTCTTTATCTTCTCCCTTCCCCCATTTTGAACCTTTCTCATTTACAAAGCTGTCAGGAGAGAGTAGATTGAGTCTGACTTGGCAGAGATGGAGAAGAGATCTGTCTGACTGTATAATAGACACTGTGCTGCTGTTACTTGCTTTACAATCAGGCTGCTTCAAACAACAGCTTGTGACAGGAGAAAGAGCATCAGATTTTACAATGCCACTAGACACAACTTCAATTTGCATCACAGAGTTTCAGTATTCTCACTGGCAGGTTGACCTGACCTTCAGAATATCCTCTTTCCTCTTTCTGATAAAAAAGAGGATTTTTGTGAGCTGTTAACTTCTGAATGCTGGTGGAGAACAAATCCAGTGCCTTTTTATTTTGTGCCACAAGAAATATTTTGATATTTTTTATAAGAAGTCACATAATATAATTCTTCATGCTTGTAAGAACTATTTAATATCTAGATATGCACTGTTTTTTTCAGCAGTAGCATTTATGTCCCATTGTGGAAAAACATGGAATATTTGATTATTCTCCCCCCCCACCCAATGACTTTAACTAGAGGTAATAGTGTCCTTATTTCTGTAGGAAGATAAAAGGTTTGGAGCCTCAAATTAATTTTTTTTTTCTTAAAGTACATGCACAAACATTTTTTTCCTACTTGGTATTATGGGGTTTCTGTACGCAATAAAATATAATACAATGTAACATTTTAAATGTTCCTGTTATGTGGAGAGCACTCCAAAAAGTTCTACTTCTATGGAGGAGATATGGAAGTCACAAAGAGAATAAGCTTGAGCATTTTTACTATCCTGGAAAATTTTGAATATAGAGCTAACAGTAGACTCATGTCTTATGAGGGAGACCTAGTTAAAGACTGAGATGGCTATCATTATTTATTTGTACACTTAGTAATGAATTCTTTGGTTATGGCAAACCAAGAAACAACAAAAATGCAAAATACATATACATAAGGTAATTAATACAGCTCCAACATAGAGGTCAATATAAAAAGTTATTGATTTAAAAAATGCTCGTTGGATAGGAAAAAGGGCATTCATACTGATTATTACAATCTTATATGGAATTTTAGCCAATGCAAATAAATATTCATAATCCAAAGAACAAAAAAGCCTATGATCTGTCTTTCCAGAAAATATTTGATATCCTTGTCAAGTAGAGAGATATGGCAGTCAAGGACAGCACTGGTTTAGAATATAAACTTGTTTGTAAAATCTAAAGGAGAAGGATAGTGGCAGATTATGAGCTGTATTGCCTCATAAAACAGAGAGAAGCAGTGAAGGGGAAAACCCTTTTAAAGAAACTTGGCAAGAGACCTAACTAAGCAAAGTCATCCCAAGGGCATTTAAGAATGAAACTATGAGAACAATAAACCAATGAAAAATTTTTAAAAAATGAAATGAAAAGTGAAATATGTTTGTAACTTTGCCCCCTTTATATCACCAATAATGTGACAATTATATCTGGCAATATATTAGGACAGATAAGCAGTGCCAAAGAAAATCAAAATAGTAAACACAATTATATTAGCCCACCTATATACCAGGAAGTGCTTGTTGGAGGTAATAGAATTTTGAAAGCATGATGGAATCATTTCTTTTCTCATATAATCTGAAATAAGCAAGACTATCAGAATATACAAAAAACCCCAAAAGAAACAAAATAAAAAATCTTATATATAATAATTGCCCTTCCTTCAAAAAAAGCAAAATTCAAAAATGTAAACACGTTAACCTATATACCTGCTTTTTTTTAACACTACACTTTTTATTAAAATACATGTTCTCATAAAGAATATTTTTATGATGACTTTAGTCTGAAATAGATAGTCTTTCTTTCTAAAATATTACATAGGACCACATGTATGCAATAACAACTGACCAAAAAATGCAGAGATTACAAGATCTTACTATGATCATCATTTTTTATTATTTTTAAAAAATTTTCTAGAATTATTGTCACCTTAAAAGTATTTCCTTATATCAAAATCCTATAGGATACTTTGCAAAATGAAAAACAAAACAAAACAAACAAAAAACAAAATAAAAACTTTGTTTCATTTCCCTCTGAAAATTTATAAATAAGTAAGACATAAAACAAGGGTCATTTACTTGATTTTTATGGAGGAAATCTGACACTGAATTTGTATTGAAGAGTGAGTCCTTTTATATGATGATATCATCAAAATGTTTCTGTTTGCAGATGATATTTTTGCCTATTGTTTTCAAATCCAGGAACACTACAGAGCCTCTTAAATGAGATCTGGAAATATTCAAGAGAATTTTTTCTTAAGAATTGTCAACATGGTAACTAGAATGGATGAAAAATTCTCATTGTCCACTTATGATATTCACTTGTATAGGTAATCTCTAGAGTTTATCTAACAGAGTGTAAATGGAATAGACACCATCAAAGGACATTGAACTTGGTCCAAAACTGAGGAATAAGACAGAAGACTAGAAGTCTTTTAAAAATTGAGGAGTTTTGTTAAAGACTGCCAAATTGTATACCAAAGAAATCATAAGGGAGGCAAAAGGACTCACATGTGCAAAAAAAATGTTTGTGGCAACTCTTTTTGTTGTGGCAAAGAATTGGAAAATGAGTAAATCTCCATCAAATGGGGAATGGTTGAAAAATTACAATATATGAAAGTAATGGAATATTATTCTTCTATAAAAATGATGAACAAGTTGATTTTTAAAAAGCCTGGAAAGATTTTCAAGAACTGATGCTGAGTGAAACAAGAAAATCAGGAATACATTGTACACAGTAACAGCAAGATTGTGTGATGATCAACTATGACAGACTTGGTTCTTCTCAGAAATTCAGTGATCCAATGCAATAAAATTTGGAAAGAAAATATCATCCACTTCCAGAGAAAGAATTATGAAAAGTGAATATAAATCAACACATGCTACAGTCACTTTTTTTCTTTTTTCTTTAGTTTTCTTTTTCTCTCATTTTTCCCTTTTGTTCTGATTTTTTTCTCCCAACATGATTCATAAGGAAATGTTTTTTTTTTTAAATGAATGTATATGCATGACAAAAATTATTTTTATATGTAACTGGGGAAAAAAAGATTGCCAAGTTTTTATTAAAACAATTTCAATAAATGTGAAGTGCAAAATACCAATCTCTGAAGAACTAAAAGTTAACTACTATCCAATGGAAAATGAAGACTCACATGGAATATACTAATATATGAACATATAAATAGATAGAAATCTTTATCTCTATGTATCTATTTTTCTATCTATCCAAAATGTGATATAAATTTTAAATTTTGAAAAACAAAACATGTAATTAATGCTATAAGAGAAATATGTGACAGGAAAAAGAAAAAAATATGGTCTGACCAATCAGCAACAGTATGAGTCAATTTATCAGGAGAATGGACAATTCATTTATATCCACATAATGTAAAGAAAATATTTTTTAAAATACCATATGTGGGGTACAAAATGGAATCAATTTATGGCAGAATATGGATGCCGCAATATGAAAAAAAAAAAGTATAATGGGAAGCTTGAAAGACAAAACTGGGAAAATTATAAAAGGTATCTTTTATCTTCCTAGGTATTCTGTAGTTGATAATTTTTACATCCCACAGTGATATATTGAAGGTTTCTACCATTAATTTGTATAATCTATATATAGTATTAGAATCTAGGCTAAATATAATCTTTTTGTAATTTCTAGTCATAATGGCCTGTTTCAGAATTACTATAATTATAAAATTCTCCTCACTTTACATAAACAAATATACATCTCTCAATCATTGTTCAATTCTTTTTTATGCAGAAGATAGATTTTTTTTGTTTGTTTATAAATTTTAATTTCATTCACTGGTAAAATTTGACCCTCAGATTTAAATTTAAAATCTTAAAGCTCTATCACTGGTGTGGCACTATTTGTTTGTATTTTAAACTTAACAAATTAAATTTTTTTTTTCTTTTCTTCCTTACACAATGGTACGTGTAAATAGTATTAAATTTGGAATCAGAGGACCTGATTTGCAATTTCACAATTTTACCACCTTTTCAACTTGAAGAAGTCATTTTACTTCTCTGGTCCTCAGTTTCCTCACTTGTTAAACTGAGCAGATTGAAACAAACCTTCTAAATTCTCCTTTTCTTCTGAATTAATGATTTCACATAAAATCTAAATTGAAGGGATAATTTTGTTTAACTCAGTCTTTTTTATTTTTCTTTCTTAGCATCTAACATAAGTCTTTAGTTATAGTAAGTATATAATTAATGTTTATTTAATTGGAATATATTTAAGTATTTCCCCCTCAAGATCACTGTTATGAATCAGAGCGAGAATATTTACCATTGGTATAATAATCAAAAATATATCTATTCAATGTCAACAGTAGCAAAGGTTTCAATGTAATATATCTGTGGGTTTTGTAATTACCAAGATTTATAGCAAAGAACAGTGTAAAAAGCAGGATTGTAATCCTGGCATTGAAATCACAAAGGAATGGTGAGAATGACCTAGAAATAGGGAGATGACAAAGAGAACAATGGGATAAGAAGATTATGTGTTCTATCAAAGAAAGGTAATTTGCTAAATTCTCATTTCCAACCCAGCTATACCCTTTGGACTTTTCTGATTGTCTCAGTTATGCCCCCAGGAATCTCATCATTGGGAAATCTCATCACACTGCAATACTGAATCAGCTTTAGTCAAACACCTCATCAGTAACCTCTGGCCCTCTGACTGGAGGGAGGGTGGACTTATGAACTCTAAAAATCTACATTTAAGGAGTCAGGACTGTTCCAACTGACTGCATTGCTTTAGACTTCTTTAGATTTTTTTTTTTTTTTTTTTTTTTTTTAGTTTGCACCACTTCCCATACAAACTGTGTAAATTCTCTACTACATTTTTCAATTTCCTTTTCTGCATTGTCTTCTTCCATTAAATTGTAAACTCCTAAAAGTCAGAGATTATCTTTCTCTTTTGTGTTTTTATTCCCACTGTTTAGCATATTGCCTGGTACATAGTAGCTGCTTAATAAATGTTTATTGAATGACTGGTGACTCTAATTTGATTTTTCCCTTTGGACTGCTTCTTTCAGAATGTCCATTCAAAGAGAGTACCCATCTGTGTCATTCCCCCAGGCTATAGTCTTAAGTATTTCCACCATTGGAATTTATTTTGTTTGTGTGTATCTCTTATTTCCTGTCCTTTCTGACTCCTCCATTTTAGTTGTACCTACTAACTTTCCTTTCCTTAATATACCTACCAACGTCTCTCCCTTAGCCCTACTACCCTATCCCTCTTTATCCCAATCCCATTAATGTACATATTTTATTCCATTCCTGTTAATCTACAATCTTCTATACCACCCATCTTTATTCAGTTCTCTTGCCCTCTTTTTCCTTTATAATTTGGAAAACTTTTTTTTTTTTTCCTTCTAAATGTATATGTTGTTCTCTTTTGACCCTGCTCTGATATGAGTAGGATTCCTTTAAAAAATTTCTCCTTTATCCTCTATCCTTTCCTTATCCCTTTAACATTATTATTTAAGTAATTTGGAAAATATATATGCTCTTCTAGCTATATATGCACTGTTCCCTCTTTAGCCCATAACCCAATTCTTGAATTACCAGCCTTTCTCTCCCATTTAATTGCTCTGTCAGCTCTTCCTTTTTCACTCCCTTTGTATAAGATAAATACTCTTTTTACCTTCCCCTACACAGTTTTGCTTTTCAGAATCATATCATAATCAGCTCTTCTCACTTTTTCTTTAAAACTAATCGATTACATGTGAAAATATTAGCATATAGTTTACATTCCCATGTATAAAAAATAAAGTTTGTCCTTACTGAATCCCTTGTAATTAGTCTTTGATGTTTACCTTATATTTCCGTTCAGTACTGATGTCTTTTTTTCATTATTAAATTCAGATCATTCTGCAACAAAATCCTGAAAGTCTGGCAATTTATTGAATATCCATCTATTTTTTTACTGAAGATTATGCTTAACTTTGTTGATAATGATATTTTTGGCCATAATCCAAGTTCTTTTGCAAGAAAGGACTATTCCTTTCCAAGGACTATTTTTTGTTGTTGTTGTTGTTGAAGTAAGTTTATTTTTAATACACAATGCTTCATGAATCATGTTGGGAGAGAAAAATCAGAGAAAAATGGAAAAAAAAAAGTATGGGAGAGAGAAAATAACAGAAAAAAGAAAAGAACATGAGACATGTTGATTTATGTTCACTCTCCTTAGACTTTTTTGATGGATGCAGATGGCATTTTCCGTTCAAAGTCTATTGGGTTGATTTGGATCACTGAACCACTGAGAAGAATCAAGTCTTTCATAGTTGATCATCACACTTTTGCTGTTACCACAGTAACATAATGTATTCCCAGTTCTACTTGTTTCACTCAGCATTAGTTCATGTACATTCCGGTCTTTCTATAATGAGCTTGTTCATTATTTTTTTATAGAACAATAATATTCCATTACCTTCATATACTGTGAAGTTTAGCCATTCCAAAATTGATAGATATCAACTTCTTTTCAATTCGTTGCTATCACAAAAATAACTCCTACAAACATGTTTGCACATGTGTGTCCTTTTACTTCCTTTATGATTTCCTTGGAATACAGATCCAGTAACGGCACTGCTGGGTTTACACAGTTTTATACCCATACTGCTGGGTTTACACAGTTTTATACCCATAGATTAGGAAATATTGTTAAAGGATAATATTCATGATTATTTTTTTTTTCTGTCATCTTGGCCAATCTGAGAGATGTGAAATAATCTCAGGGTTATTGTAATTTGTATTTATCTAAACAATAGTATTTAAAGCATTTTAAAATATGACTATAGATTGATTTAATTTTATCATCTGAAAATTGTTTGTTCATATCCTTTGACCATTTATCAATTGGAGAATGACTTGTTTTCTTTTAAATTTGACACAGTTCTTTACATATTTTGGAAATGACATCTTTATCAGAAATATAGGTTGTAAAAATTCCAACCCCCCAGATTTGTACTTCCTTTTTATTCTTGATTCCATTGTTTTTGTTGTGCAGAAACTTTTTAATTTTATGTAATCAGTGTTGTGCACTTTGCCTTTCATAATGTTCTCTAGTTCTTATTTAGTCATAAATTCCTCTCTTCTCTAAAGATCTGATAGGTAAATTATCCCTTGCTTTCCTAATTTGCTTATGGCATCATCCTTTATGGCATATTCATGCATCCATTTTGACCTTATTTTGGTATATGGTGCAAGATGCAGGTCTATGCTCAGTTTCTGAGTCTTTTAACAGCAACATTTATCTGTTTTACCAGCAATTTTTGTAAAATAGTGAGTTCCTACTGCAGAAGTTGTAGTATTGATGTTTATTAAATATTACATTGCTATAGGCCTTAATTATTGTATTGTGTGTAACTAATCCATTCCACTTATCCACCACTCAATTTCTTAGCTAGTACAAAATGGTTAGTTTTAGCCATCATCCTTTCTATTCTTTAAAATTTATCCCCTTGATAGTTTGACCTTTTGTTCTTCCAGACAAATTTTGTTATTTTTTTTCTAATTCTATAAAATAATGTTTTTTGACAGTTTGATTGGTATGGCACAGAACAAGTATACCAATTTTGGCAGAATTGTCATTTTTATATTAGCTCTACCTAGCCATGAATAATTGATATATATTTTTTCAATTCTTTTGATTTGATTTGTATGCTGTGTTTTGTAATTGGGTTAATATAGTTCTTGGGTTTGTCTTGGCAGGTAGACCCCCATGTATTTTATTTTATCTATAGTAATTTTAAATGAAATTTCTCTATCTCTTGCTGTTTATCAGTAATATATAAAAATCCTGATGATTTGTGTCGGTTTATTTTATATCCTGAAACTGTGCTAAAGCTGTTCATTGTTTCTAGAAGGTTTTTAGATGATAACCTATTCTGGTTCCTTTAATTTCTTTTTCTTTTCTTATTGCTAAAGCCAAAATTTCTAGTATAATATTGAATAATAGTAGTGATAATGAACATCCTTATTTCACCCCTGATCTTATTGAGGCTGTATGCAGCTTCTCTCTATTGCAAATAATGTTTGCTGTAGGCTTTAGAAAGCTACTGCTTAATCATTTTAAAGAAAACTCACTTTATCCCAATGCTGTCTGGTGTTTTTAGTAGCAATGGCTGCTATTTTGCCAAAAGCTATTTTGCGACTATTGATATTATCATATGATTTCTGTTGGTTTTGTTATTGATATGGTCAGTTATGGTAATAGTTTTCCTGATATTGAACCAGGCCTACATTTCTGGTATAAATCCATTTTGGTTATAGTGGATTAACCTGCTGATAATTTTTGTTGTAATCTCTTTGCTAATATTTTATTTAAATTTTTTGCATCAATATTAATTAGAGAGATTTATTTGTAACTTTCTTTCTCTATTTTGGCCCTTCCTGGTTTAAGTATCAATGCTATATTTGTGTCATAAAAGGAATTTGTGAGTACTCTTTCTTTATCTATTTTTTCAAATACGTTACATAATATTGGAATTGTTTCTTAAATGTTTGTAGAATTCACTTGTGAATCATCTGGCTCTAAAGATTTTTGTTTATAGGGTTCATCAATGATTTGTTCAATTTTTTTTTTTTCTAAATAGGATTATTAAAGCAACGTATTTCCTTTTCTGTTAACCTGGGCAATTTATATTTTTCTAAATATTCATCCATTTAGGTTAGATTGTCAGACTTGCTGCTATAGAGCTGGTCAAAATAGCTCCTAATTATTGCTTCATTTTCTTTTTCATTGGTGATGAGTTCACCCCTTTCATTTCTAATTCTGGTAAGTTGCATGACTAATTCATTGATCTTTTCTTTATTTTATTCATGCAGCTATTTAGAGATATAAATTTTCCCCTAAGAACTGCTTTGGCTGCGTCACAAAGGTTTTAGTATGGTTTCTTATTGTTATCATTTCCTTGGATGAAATTGTGGATTGTTTCTGTGATTTATTGTTTGAGCCAATCTTTCAATCAGATTATTAAGGTTATTGGTCTATTTTTTCCTTTAGTGAATATAATTTTTATTGCATTATGGTATGAAAAGGAAACATTTACTATTTATGCCTTTCTATATCTGATTGTGAAGTTTTTATGCCTTAATACATGATCAATTTTTGTGAGGATACCATGAACTGCCAAGAAAAAGGTATCTCATAGCAGAGCCAAGATGGCGGAGAAGATACACCCGCATTTCTAAGCTCCCTTCTACCCTCAATACCAACTAGTTAAATCAGCCTCAAAAATAATACTGGACTGATAAAAAACACAAGGATTAGAAGCACAACTTACCAGCTGAAGAGAATCTGGAATTTTCACAGAAAAGGTCAGTTTCAAAGGGAGGGAAAAAAAAGACCAGCACAGGCAGGGTTGGACTAGGGGCTAGCACTTTGTGCCAAATGGGCTGGGGAGAACTCTGGGATCAGAGAAGCCACTGAGATAGAGGAATTTGCTCGTAAAACAGCAGATCAGAAGAGAAATCAAAGCCACTTTAAAATAAAAAAAAAATAAAATATAACCACCCCAAACTGGAAGTGACCTAACACAGATCTCTGAATGGCTGTGCAGCCACCTTCTGCTGTCCAGGGCTTTTCCTTGGGGCAGTTAAGAACCTGAACAGTTGGGGACAGAGCCTGGGGCAGCCTCTAATCCACATAGTGCGGGGCTCAGCCTGAGACAGTGGAATTCTTGCAGTAGCAAAACTCCAGCAGCAGCGGAACTCCCACAGCAGTGGAACCCCTGCAAAAGTTACTGTGCTTTCCAAAAGGCAGAGACTTCCGGTTTAAGTGCAGGGGCTTTTTGCATCAGCTGCTAATAGCCACAGCCCCAGGGGAGGCTTTGGCTGGGGTTTGTGAAGCTTTTACTGTTCAGCCCCTAGCCTCAGGGCAGTCGCTAGGCCACATAGCAGAGTCTTTCACTGGACACTCCTTGCAATGCAGCCCTGCGAATCACCTCTGAGTCATTTCCAGGGGGGAAGGGGAACTGTCTCCCATACCTCTCTCTTAGCCCAAACACAGGATTGCTGCATCCTATCCCCGGTCTGGGAGAAAGCTGGTAAATTTCCTACCAAAGGGCAGGCCTCCTCCACTGAATTTTAACAATGAGTAAGAAACTGAAGAGAATGATTGACACCTTCTATACAGAGAAAGAGCAAGTATCCAACCCCGAGGAGGCTAACAGCAGAGAGTCTCCAAATAACACCATAAAGGGGAATGATACATGCCCCCCATCACACAACTCTCTCCTAGAAGAGACTATTAAAAAGTTAAGAGAGTTTGAAAAAAATGGGGAAAGGAAAGAGAAGCTATAATAGAGAATAACAATGTCCTGAAATTTGAGTTGGAAAAAATAAAGAATCCACAGGAGGTGCAGGGAAAAACAATTTGTGAATTAGAAAAGGTTAAAAAAAATCACAGGAAAGTAGGATTTCTGAATTGGAAAAAATAAAAAAATTCCCAAGAAAGCAGCATTTGTGATTTGGAAAAAGAAAATAACTCACTAAAAAAAAAAAAAAAAAAAAAAAAAATAACAGAGCAAAATAATTCATTTAAAAACTCAATTGGGCATATACAAAAAGAACTAAAAATGTGAATGAAGAAAATAACTCATTAAAAATCAGGACGGAACAAATAGAAATGAATGATTCATTGAGAAAGCAAGAATCAATCAAACAAAACAAAACAAATGAAAAGCTGGAAAATAACATCAAATATTTACTGGGAAAATCTATAGACCTGGAAAATAGATCTAAGAGAGAGAATCTGAGGATCACTGGACTTCCTGAAAATTATGATGAAAAAAAAGAGCCTAGATTCTATTTTACAGGAATCATCAAAGAGAACTGTACAGAGATAATAGGAACAGAAGAGAAATAGGCATTGTAAGAATTCATCGAACACCTTCTGAAAAAGACCCTAAAAAAAGAACTCCATGGAACATTGTGCCTAAGCTGCAGAAGTACCAAATAAGGAAAAAATATTGCAAGCAGCTAGGAAAAAAAAATTCAAATATCAAGGTGTTACAATAAGGGTCACTCAACATCTGGCTGCCACCACATTAAAGGATAGAAGGGCCTGGAACCTGATATTCCAAAAGGCAAAAGAACTACGATTGCAACCAAGAATAAACTACCCAGCTAAGTTTAGCATTTTGTTCCATGGAAAAAGATGGACATTTAATGAAACAGAGGAATTCCATTTGTTTCTAAGACAAAAATCATACTTAAACAAAAAATTTGATCTACATCCACAAGACTCAAGAGAAGCAGAAAAAGATAAAAAGAACTCTTGAGAACTGTATCTCGGTTGTGGATATACAGAAAGGCCACATGGATAATTTGATTTTACTGATAAAATATAACAAAAAAAGGGAAGTAGTAAAGGGATGGGGATAGTATCAGAAAATAGGAAAGGAGAGATAAAAAGAGGAAAACTACATCCTAGGAAGAGGCATAGAAAATTTACCACATCTGAGGGAATTTAGAGAGGGGGAGAAACATTATGTGAATCTTACTCTCATCAGAGTAGGCTCAAAGAGTAAATAACTGACATATTTGTTTTTCAGGGAATTCTCTCTCACCTCATTAAAAGTGGGGAGAGGAAAAGGGAAAAGGAAAAGAGGAATAAGAGAAGGGTACAAGAAAGGGGAAGGGACTTAAAAGGAGGGGAAAGGGATACTAAAAAGGGAGGGCTGCATGTCACAAGTGGCATCCATAAATTCAATACTGGGGAAGGGGTTCACGGGAAACAAAGGTCAAAAAAGTATAATGAGGGGGTAATATGATGGCAGGAAATACAAAATTAGTAATTTTAACTGTAAATGGGAATGGGATGAATTCTCCCATTAAATGGAGGTGGATAGCAGACTGGATCAAAAGTCAGAACCCTACAATATGTTGCTTACAGGAAACACATTTAAAGCAGGGAGATACATACAGAGTAAAGGGAAAAGGTTGGAGCAGAATATATTATGCTTCAGTTGAAGCCAAAAAAGCAGAGGTAGCCATCCTTATCTCAGATCAAGCAAAAGCAGAAATTGATCTAATTAAAAGAGATAAGGTAGAAAACTATATCCTGCTAAAAGATAAGCATAGACAATGAAAACCTATCAATACTAAACATATATGAATCAAGTGGTATAGCATCTAACTTCCTAAAGGAGAAGTTAAGAGAGTTGCAAGAAGAAATAATAGTGGGAAATCTCAACCTTGCACTCTCAGAATTAGATAAATCAAACCACAAAATAAATAAGAAAGAAATTAAAAGGGTAAATAGAACATTAGAAAAACTAGGTATGATAGATCTTTAGAGAAAACTGAATGGTGATACAAAAGAGTAACTTTCTCCTCAGCAGTTCATGGAGCCAATACAAAAATTGATCATATATTGGGACATAAAGATCTCAAAGTTAAATGCAGGAAGGCAGAAATAGCAAATGCCTTCTTCTCAGATCACAATGCAATAAAAACTACATCAAATAAGAAGTTAGAGGTAAATAGGTCAAAAAGTAATTGGAAACTAAATAATCTCATCTTAAAGAATGACTGGGTAAAACAGCAAATTATAGAAACTATTAATAATTTCACCTAACATAATGACAATGATGAGACATCATACCAAAATTTGTGGGATGCATCTACAGTGGTAATAAGGGGAAATTCTATATCTTTAGATGCTTACTGAAATAAAATCGAGAAAGAAAAGATCAGTGAATAGGGCCTGCAACTTAAAAAGCTAGAAAAAGACCAAATTAAAATCCCCAAACAAAAACTAAACTTGAAATTTTAAAATTAAAAGGAGAAATCAATAATATTGAAAGTAAAAAAAACTATTGAATTAATAAATAAAACTAAGAGTTGGTTTTATGAAAAAGCCAATAAAATAGATAAACCTTTGGTAAATCTGATCAGAAAAAGGAAAGAGGGGGGGCAGAGCCAAGATGGCAGAGAAGATACATGCGATTCTTTAAGCTCCTTTCTTCCCTCACAACCAACTAGATAAAATCAGCCTCAGAAATAGCGCTGAACTGATAGAATCCACAAGGACTGGAAGCACGACTTACCACCTGAAGAGAATCTGGAGTTTCAACAGGAAAGGTCAGCTCCCAGGGGAGGAAGAAGAAAGGCCAGCACAGACAGCTGGGTGCTGGCACTCTGTGCCGATTGCGTTGGGGAGGGCTCTGGGATCAGAGAAGCCACTGAGATAGAAGAATCTGGCACAGGCTGTTAGCTCTTCTCTGCTTATAATACAGCAGTTCAGAAGAGAAATCAAGCCACTTTAAAATTATAAAACCAGATTAGATCTTCCCGGATCCTGGGGGTGACTCATCAGATCTCGGTACTGTGGGTGTGGCCGACATAGACAATCCAGGCTTTCACCTGGGAGTACTTAAGAGATTGAAAAGTGGGCGGGGCAGAAACTCATAGTGCCTGGCTCAGCTAGAGGCTGTGGAACTCAGCCCAGGGAAGTCCCAGAGAAGAAGAACCTTTGAACTAGGGACGACGGTTTCTGGCAGACACTTCCAGTTTGAGCGCAGGGGCTTTTCACGTCACCTGCTGCTGACATCCACGCCCCACTGGGACACATAGGCTGGGCTTTGTGTCGCCTTTACTGTTCAGTCTCAAACCTCAGGGAAGCCGCTAGAACACAGTGCCCTCAAAGCACAGCAGTGCTGATCACCTGTGAGGCACTTCCAGGGAGGGGGTGGGGAACTCTCTCCCAGAGCTCTCTCTTAGCTCAGGCGCAGGGGCCGCTGCATCCACCTGGTCTGGAAGGAAGCTGGTAAAGAAATAAATAAATAATTTCCTACCCCAGGGACAGACCCCACAAGATTTTTTTAAGTATGAGTAAAAACCCAAGAAAAACTATAGATTCCTTCTACACAGAGAAAGAGCCGGTATCCAATCCCGAGGAAGTTAACAGCAGAGAGTCAGCAGATAAAAACCTAAAGGGGAATGATTCCTGCCCCCCATCACATAACTCTCTCCTTGAAGAGACTATTAAAAAGTTAAGAGAGTTTGAAGAAAAATGGGGAAAGGAAAGAGAAGCTATGATAAAGAATAACAATGTTCTGAAATTGGAGTTGGAAAAAATAAAGAATTCACAGGAGATGCAGGGAAACAAAATTAGTGAATTAGAAAAGGTAAAAAAATCACAGGAAAGTAGGATTTCTGAATTGGAGAAGATAAAAAAGTCTCAAGAAAATAGGATTTCTGAATTGGAAAAAGAAAATAATTCTCAAAAAAAAATTAGGGAAATGGAAAAAAATTCAATAGAGCAAAATAACTCATTTAAAAATGAAATTGGGCATTTACAAAAAGAACTAAAAACTGTGAATGAAGAAAATAACTCCTTAAAATTCAGGATGGAACAAATAGAAATGAATGATTCATTGAGAACCCAAGAATGAGTCAAATAAAACAAACAAAAAAAAAATGAAAAGCTGGAGAATAACATCAAATACTTACTGGGAAAATCTATAGACCTGGAAAATAGATCTAGGAGAGATAATCTGCGGATCATTGGAGTTCCTGAAAACTATGACCAAAAAAAGAGCCTAGATTCTATTTTACAGGAAATTATCAAAGAGAACTGCCCAGAGATAATAGAAACAGAAGGGAAAGTAGATGTGGAAAGAATTCATCGAACTCCTTCTGAAATAGACCCTAAAAAAAGAACACCACGGAATATTGTGGCTAAGCTGCAGAATTACCACACAAAGGAGAAAATCCTGCAAGCAGCTAGAAAAAAACAATTTAAATACCAAGGTGCCACAATAAGGGTCACCCAAGATCTGGCTGCCTCCACATTAAAAGATAGAAGGGCCTGGAACCTGATATTCCGTAAGGCAAAAGATCAAGGATTGCAACCAAGAATAAACTACCCAGCTAAGTTTAGCATCTTTTTCCATGGAAGAAGATGGTCATTCAATGAAATAGAGGAATTCCATATGTTTCTAAGAAAAAAAACAGACTTAAACAAAAAATTTGATCTACATCCACAAGACTGAAGAGAAACAGAAAAAGAGAACTGACCCTAATTTATAGGAAACCAAACCATTCTCCAATAGATTAATGGTCAAGGGATATGAACAGACAATTCTCAGATGATGAAATTGAAACTATTTCCACTCATATGAAAGAGTGTTCCAAATCACTACTGATCAGAGAAATGCAAATTAAGACAACTCTGAGATACCACTACACACCTGTCAGATTGGCTAAGATGACAGGAACAAATAATGATGAATGTTGGAGGGGATGTGGGAAAACTGGGACACTAAAACATTGTTGGTGGAGTTGTGAAAGAATCCAACCATTCTGGAGAGCAATTTGGAACTATGCCAAAAAAAGTTGTCAAAATGTGCATACCCTTTGATCCAGCATTGCTGCTACTGGGCTTATATCCCAAAGAAATACTGAGGAGGGGAAAGGGACCTGTATATGCCAAAATATTTGTGGCAGTTCTTTTCGTAGTGGCTATAAACTGGAAGATAAATGGATGTCCATCAATTGGAGAATGGTTGGGTAAATTATGGTATATGAAGGTTATGGAATATTATTGCTCTGTAAGAAATGACAAGCAGGAGGAATACAGAGAGGCTTGGAGAGACTTACATCAACTGATGCTGAGTGAAAAGAACAGAACCAGAAGATCGCTGTACACTTCAATGCTGTATGAAGAGGTATTCTGATGGAAGTGGATATCTTCAACATAAAGAAGATCAAACTCACTTCCAGTTGATCAATGATGGACAGAAATAACTACACCCAGAGAAGGAACACTGGGAAGTGAATGTAAATTGTTAGTACTACTATCTATCTACCCAGGTTACTTATACCTTCAGAATCTAATACTTAATGTGCAACAAGAAAATGGTATTTACACACATATATTGTATCTAGGTTATATTGTAACACATGTAAAATGTATGGGATTACCTGTCATCAGGGGGAGGGATTCGAGGGAGGGAGGATAATTTGGAAAAATGAATAAAAAAAAAAAAAAAGGAAAGAGGAAAATCAAATTGTTAGTCTTAAAAATGAAAAGGGGATCTTTTCACCAATGAAGAGGAAATTAGAGAAATAAAAAGAAATTACTTTGCCCAAATTTATGCCAATAAATTTGATAACTTAAGAGCCATGGATGACTACCTCCAAAAATATAGGCTTCCTAGATTAACAGAGGAGGAAATAAATTGCTTAAATTTTCCCATTTCAGAAAAAGAAATAGAACAAGCTATTAATCATCTCCCCAGGAAAAAATCCCCAGGACCAGATGGATTTACATGAGAATTCTACCAAACATTTAAAGAGCAATTAGCCCCAATGTTATATAAACTATTTGAAAAAATAGGGGATGAAGGAGTCCTACCAAACTCCTTTTATGACACAGACATGGTACTGATACCTAAATCAGGTAGGTTGAAAACTGAGAAAGAAAACTATAGACCAATGTGCTTAATGAATATTGATGCTAAAATCTTAAATAAGATATTCGCAAAAAGACTTCAGAAAATCATCCCCAGGACAATACACTAATCAAGTAGGATTTATATCAGAAATGTAGGGCTGGTTTAATATTAGGAAAACTATTAGTATAATTGACCATATTAATAATCAAATTAGTAAAAACCATTTGATCATCTCAATAGATGCAGAAAAAGCATTTGATAAAATACAACATCCATTCCTACTAAAAACACTTGAGAGTATAGGAATAAATGGACTATTTCTTAAAATAGTCAGGATCATATATTTAAGACTGTCAGTAATGAAGATAAACTGGAACCTTTCCCAGTAAGATCAGGAGTCAAACAAGGTTGCCCACTATCACCATTACTATTCAATATTATATTAGAAACGCTAGCCTTGGCAATAAGAGTCGAGAAAGAGATTAAAGGAATAAATGTAGGAAATGAGGAAATCCAACTATCACTCTTTGCAGATGATATGATGGTATACTTATAGAACTCAAGAGATTCTAATAAAAAGTTATTAGAAATAATTCACAACTTTAGCAAAGTTGCTGGATACAAAATAAATCCATATAAATCCTCAGCATTTTTATACATCACCAACAAAATGCAACAGCAAAAGGTACAAAGAGAAATTCTATTCAAAACAACTGTCGAGAGTATAAAATATTTGGGAATCCATCTAGCAAAGAAAAGTCAGGAATTAAATGAGCAAAATTACAAAACACTTGCCGTAAAATAAAGTCAGATTGAAATAATTGGAAAGACATTCAGTGTTCTTGGATAGGCCGAGTGAATATAACAAAGATGACAATACTCCCCAAACAAATCTATTTATTTAGTGCTATACCAATCAGACTCCCAAGAAATTATTTTAGTGACCTAGAAAAAATAATAACAAAATTCATATGGAAGAATAAAAGGTCAGGAATTTCAAGGGAATTAATGAAAAAAAAAAGTGAGATGAAGGCGGTCTAGCTGAACCTGATCTAAAGCTATATTATAAAGCAGCAGTCACCAAAATCATTTGGTATTGGTTAAGAAATAGACTAGTCGATCAGTGGAACAGATTAGTTACACAGGACAAAATAGGGTACAACTATAGCAATCTAGTGTTTGACAAACCCAAAGATACAAACTTTTGTAATAAGACTTCATTAATTGAAATAAACTCTTTGGAAAACTGGAAATTAATATGGCAGTAATTAGATGTGGACCCACACTTAATACCATATACCAAGATAAGATCAAAATGGGTCCATGATTTAGGCATAAAGAATGAGATCATAAATAGATTAGAGGAACAGAGTATAGTCTACCTCTTAGACCTGTGGTAGAGGAAGGAATTTATGACCAAAGTAAAACTAGAGATTATTATTGATCACAAAATAGAAGATTTTAATTACATAAAATTAAAAAGCTTTTGTACAAACAAAACTAATGCAAACAAGATTAGAAGGAATGTAACAAATTGGGAAAATATTTTTACAGTTAAAGGTCCTGATAAAGGCCTCATTTCCAAAATATATAGAGAACTGAAATCAAACTATTCTCCAATTGATAAATGTTCAAAGGATATGAACAGACAATTTTCAGATGATGAAATTGAAACTATTTCCACTCTTATGAAAGAGTGTTCCATATCTCTACTGATCAGAGAAATGCAAATTAAGACAACTCTGAGATAGCACTATACAGCTGTCAGATTGGCTAAGAAGACAGAAACAAATAATGATGAATGTTGGAGGGGATATGTTAAAACTGGGACACTAATACATTGTTGCTTTACCTGAGATGAGAATTCCTCCTCTTGCTTTTTTTTTTAACTGAAGCATAATATATTCTGTTCCAGCCTTTTACCTTTACTCTGTTTGTGTCTCTTTGTGTTAAATGTGTTTCTTGTAAACTTTCTCCCCTGTATGTGCTTTTGTTCTCTCTTTTTATCCTCTAATTAGTCTTATTTTTTTTATCCACCTCACTTACTACCTTATCTCCTATCATTCCTTTGCTTTCTTTTCTAGTGTCTTTAAACCCAATCAATCTACTACCTTATCTTCTATCAAGCCTTCTCCTTTCTCTCATCTTTTTTTTTTTTCCCCTTAGTGTTTCTGCTCTGCTTCTATCCTGTCCTTCTCTTTTTTTTTCCTCTTTCTCCTATTACTTCTTTATAAGAATAAATCCACTTCTATACCCAACTTAATGATTAAGTTATTTTCTCTTAGAGCCAAAACTGATGTAATCCCGCTTCAGACAGTGCTCATTTCCCTCCTTTCTCCCCTTCCATTGTAATAGATTTTTTGAGCCTCATGGTATGAACTAATTGTCCCACTATTCCTCCCATTTCCTCTTTTACTAGTACAGACTTTTCTCTACTCCGCAATGTTTTTTTCTCTGATGCCATCACATCAGAGTCTATTCACAAGCACACCCTCTGTCCATGTGATGTTCCTCTCTGTGTATCCCAATGATAGATTCAGTTCTCAAGAGTTACAGATTTCATTTTCCCATCTAGGGACCAGTTTAGCCTTTAAATATACATTTTCCCCTTATTTAACTTTCAATTCTTCTCTTGAGCCCTGTGTTTATAGAATAAAATTTTCTCTTTTGTTCTGTTTTTCCCCCCAATAGAAATGACAGAAAGTTTCTTACTTCACTGAAGATCCATCTAGTCCCCTAAAAGATGATGCTCAGCTTCACTGGTTGTAAACTAGTAAACTTGGTTGTAAACCCAAGTCCTTTGACTTCTAGAACATGGTATTCAAGGCCCTCTGATCTTTTATTGTAGAAGCTGCCAGATCCTGGGTAATGCTGACTGTTGCTCTTTGATATTTGAATTGTTTTTGCAGTAATTTTTTTTCCCTTCAGATTAGAGTTTTGTAGTTTTGTAACATGTTCCTTGGGGTTTTCCTTGTGGATCTCTTTTCAGAAGTGATAGATGTATTCTCTCAATGAGTATTTCCACCTCTGTACCTAGAATATTGGGGCAGTTTTTCTTAATGATACCTTGTAGAATGCTATCCAGGCTCTTGATTTGATCATGGCCTTCAAATAGGTCAAATTTTTAAATTGTTGGTTTTTTTTGTTTTTTTTTTTTTTTTAGATCTATTTCCTAAGTCAGCTGTTTTTCCAATGAGATATTTCACACTTTCTTCCTTTTTCTCATTATTTTTAGTTTGTTTGACTGATTCTTGCTGTCTCACAGCCATTAGCTTCCATTTGCCCTGTTCTAGTTTTTAATGTGTTTCTTCAGTTTTTTGTACTCTTTTTCCATTTAATTCTACTGTTTAAGCAGTTGTTATCTGATTCAATGTTTTTTTCCTTCTTTTTCCAGACTGTTGACTTTCTCATGTATACTCCTCATTTCCTTTCTCATTTGTTCTTCTCTCTTTCTTATTTACCTTTTGAAGTCTTTTATGAGCATTTCCAAGATGCCTCTTTGGACAAGAGACCAATTTATTTTACTCTTTGAGATTTGTTCTGTGTATATTCTGTCTTCATGATAAATTTGTGTTTTGTTCTTCCCTGTCACCATAGTAGCTTTCAAAGACTGATGTTCTTTTCTGTGTCCTGCTCATTTTTTTTTTTCCTTTTTTTTTTTTTTTTTTTTTTTTTTCTTTTTTTTTCTTTCTTTACTTTTAAGCTGGAACTCTGCTCTTGGGGTAAAAGGGAGCATTGTTTCTAGCTTTCTGTGCAACTCTGAGCCTTGGCTTTGAGCACAGGGGCCCCTTTGTGTGATCAGGGAGCAGCTTTGTCTGGTCTTTTCAGGAAATAGCCTAATTTCTCAGAGTTTGTCTTCTGAGCTGGCTTGGAAGTTGCTCCATTGATTTGCTTCTTTATTGAGTCAGGAGTGAGGGTCTTAGTGCTTATTTGTTGTGATTAAGAAATTCTCATTGGCTTTCTCAGAGTCTATCTGAGCTGGCCCAAAGACCTTCTTTACCCCAGTGAGACTGAGCTTTTTTGAAGTTCTTTCAATTTATCTTGAGCTGGAGAGTGGTTTCATTCCATCAGACTGTTCAGAGGCTTGGTTTCATGGGGTTTTGTGGGAAATTAGGAGAGCTGGAGCAGCTTCCTTTACTCTGTTATCTTCAATGCTGTTTTCTCTTAATGTAGCTTCTGTCAGATCTCTTCTGTGATTTTATTTGCGTCTCAAAAAGTATTTAAACTATTTTGTTTTGTTTATTCCTGTGTAGCTTGTAATACTTTCCACTTAACCTGAGGTCCTGTTTGCTACACTTGAGATTTCAGGGAGTTTTTCTTTGAGTGACATCTGGCATATTGTCTCTTGCATGAGCTATTTTATTTTATCACTTTTTTTGAGAAATATTTAATTCTGTATTGTATATTATCTTATATATATTTCCTCTGGTTTCTATTGTTCTTCTACTGAGTTGAATAAACAGGCTTTCTTGGCTAAGTGTGTTCTTTTTAGATCTTGTATTTGATGGGAAAGGGATAAAATGTTAGATAATGAAGCTTGTAATCCTTTTTCCATGACTCCAATAATAACACTGATCAGAAGTTAGAGTGACTTTTAATATCTCCTTGAATAATAATATTTAAAGTAGTAGAAAGACATAATTATAACTTGATACCTCTCTAAGAAGGGCAGAAAGCAGTCAAATTCCTGCTTCCTCTTCTGATATTAATGTCTCCTTTGGAGAAGGGTGGAAGGAGAAGAGACTAGAGGTATCTAAGCACACATGAGACCTTTTGAAATAAATCAATATGCAGTCCTCACAAATTCTTATGTATAGTTTAATGCCTTCTATTTCTCTTTATATTAATACCAAATTTTATGATATTTATATGAAAAAAGAATCATATAAAAGGTATGAGGTAAAGCCAATAGAGTGACAGGGATTTAGCTCAATATTATGATTTTGGACGGACACTAAAGCCATGTTCATTCCTTACTATGACATGGAGACAATCATACATTCTTAAACATTATGTCACAATGTACTTTCTAACAGGTTCAGCCAAACTATCCCAAAATATGTTCCATGTATAAGTTCCTAGAATAATCAAACAGTCTTCTTAGAAAGTATTGAACTAAATTTTCTTTAAGGTCCTTTTCCACTTTAAATGCTATTATAAAATGACCTACATTCTCATTTTCCTCCTGGATATTTTTCATACCCATTCTATCCAAGACTGTTTTAATCAGAGGGTGTCTATATTCTGCACATATTTGTCTTCTGTAACAGTCTTTGCTAATCTGACTTATGGTTTCTGAAGGATCCTGCCCCTAGTTATGTGTAAAATCATATATGCTGTCCAGCACTTTTCTACTTGCAAATATTTATTATAACACTCTTACTCAAGCTCTTGTGCCCAAAACTAACACAGTTAATGCTCCCAATTATTATGTGAAAAAAGAATATATTTTGACTCTCTTTTCCATTTGTTTGGCATTCATAAAAATCTGTGACAGAAGGAGAACTGGAGGCATTTGCTCTAGAAGGATGCTTGTGCACATTTATCTTTTTGAAAAAGGAATACTAGAAACCAAGGCAAAGATAAGTAGTGTCCAAGATGACACATTATTGAAGTTCTTAAAGTGAATGTAGATACTGATCAAAAAGGAAACTTTTTTAGATGAAAATGTTGAAGATATTCTAGTAACAAGCCCAGATAATTTTTCACACATACTAATATGCCAGCATGCATATCAATAATATATCGGGATAAGGGATTTGTCAAGAATAATAAATAAAAGTAAGCCAGGAAAAATGTATTTTTTCTATCCAAATAAACAATAAATGAAAAGCTGAAAAACATGGCTTAACTAATTGTCTATACTGAAACAAATGCAGGAGGAGATAATAAATGGACACTGTAGGGTCATTGATATAAATATCAGTTACATGCCCAATTATAACTTATGATATTTAGCTCTGCATTTAAATAGATAATATGAATCAATGCTTTTATTGCCACATCAATAAATATATAAGAATACAGTTATAATGCTGTATTTATATAGTATGTTATGTATGAACATACATATATAATATAAAGCATATGTGTTTGTGTGCATGTGTATTTTTGTGTGTGTATATGAAGGACAGAAATACAAAGAGAAATAAGGAGAGACAGAGATTCATACACAATAAGAAAACAATGAACAGAGCATTACATTAAATTAATCAGAATCAGAACACTTAGAATCTAGTCCCACAATTTATTGTAATATGATGCTAGTTATCCTCTTTGAATCTCAGTTTCCTATACTATATACAAGCATCCTAGAAGCAAAGGGATTAGACAGTTGTATTAAAAGTTCTTGCAAGTTCAAGGAGGAGAAAGAATGATAGGATCCCATTGAGTTTAACATTTTTAAAAAATTTTTAATTAATTAATTAATTTTTTTTTGACACACATTGCTTTATACATCATGTTGGGAGAGAAAAAAATCAGAGCAAAGAAAAAAAGGGAAAACCACTGCAGAGATTAAAAAAAAAAAAACTAATAAAGAAGTGAACATAGCATGTGTTACTTTACATTCAGTCTCCTTAATTCTTTTTCTGGATGCAGATGACATTTTTTGTCCAAAGTCTGTTGGGATTGCTTTGAATCACTGAGAAAAACCAAATCTTTCATAGTTGATCATCATACATTCTTGCTGTTTATGTATGCATATATTCCTGGTTCTGCTTGTTTTATTCAATATCAGTTTATGTAAAAAAATTTCTAAAATCAGCTTGTTCATCAGAAAAATAATATTCTATTACCTGTATATATTACAACTTGTTCAGCCATTTCCCAGTTGATGGGCATCTACTCCTTTTCCAATTATTTGTTACCACAAAAAGAGCTGCTGTAGACATTTTTATACATGTGGGTCCTTTTCCCTTCTTTATGATTTCCTTGGGATACAGACTCAGTCATGATACTGCTGGGTCAAAGGATAGGCACAGTTTTATAGCCCTTTGGGCATGGTTCCAGATTGTTCTTTAGAATGATTGACTCATTCCACTCATATGAAAGAGTGTTCCAAATCACTATTGATCAGAGAAATGCAAATTAAGACAACTCTGAGATATCATTACATACCTGTCAGATTGGCTAAGATGACAGGAACAAATAACGATGAATGTTGGAGGGGCTGTGGGAAAACTGGGACACTGATGCATTGTTGGTGGAGTTGTGAAAGAATCCAACCATTCTGGAGAGCAATCTGGAATTATGCTCAAAAAGTTATCAAAATGTGCATACCCTTTGACCCAGCAATGCTATTCCTAGGCTTATATCCCAAGGAAATACTAAAGAAGGCAAAGGGACCTGTATATTCCAAAATGTTTGTGGCAGCCCTTTTCATAGTGGCTAGAAACTGGAAAATGAATGGATGTCCATCAATTGGAGAATGGTTGGGTAAATTATGGTATATGAATGTTATGGAATATGATTGTACTGTAAGAAATGACCAACAGGAGGAATATAGAGAGGCTTGGGGAGACTTACATCAACTGATGCTAAGTGAAATGAGCAGAACCAGGAGATCATTATACACTTCAACAATGATACTGTATGAGGATGTATTCTGATGGAAGTGGATATCTTCAACATAGAGAAGAGCTAATCCAATTCCAATTGATCAATGATGGACAGAATCAGCTACATCCAGAAAAGGAACACTGGGAAATGAATATAAACTGTGAGCACTGTTTTGTTTTGTTTTTCTTCACAGATTATTTTTAGCTTCTGAATACAATCCTTCTTTTGCAACAACAACAACAACAAAATTCAGTTCTGCACATATATATTGTACCTCGGATATACTATAATATATATATATATATATGTATATATATACATACATATTTAATATGTATGAGAATGCCTGCCATCTAGGGGAGGGGGGGAGGGAAGGAGGGGAAAATTTGTAATAGAAGGGAGTACAAGGGATAATGTTGTAAAAAAATACCTATGAATATGTACTGTCAAAGAAAATGTTATAATTATAAAAATTAATTAAAAAAATAAAAATAAAAATAAAAAAAGAATGATTGAATCATTTTACAACTCCACCAACAATGCATTAGTGACCCAGTTCTCCTACATTCTCTCCAACATTTACCATTATGTTTTTGGGTCATCTTAGCCAATTTGAGAGATGTGAGATGGTACCTCAGAGTTGTTTTAACTTGCAATCAATGGTGATTTAGAACATTTTTTCATATAAATATAGATGACTTTGATTTTGTCATCTGAAAATTACCTATTCATATCTTCTGACTATTTATCAATTAGGGAATAACTTGTATACTTATAAATTTGATCCAGTTCTTTATTTTTTTAATTGAGACCCTTATCAAAAATATTTTTTCCTGTTGGTTTTGTTTGTGCAAAAGCTTTTTAATTTAATATAATCAACATTTTCCATTTTATCTTTCATAATGTTCTCTGGTTCTTCTTTGGCCATAAATTCCTCCCTTCTCCAAAGATCTGATAGATAAATTATTCCTTGCTCTATTAAGTTGCTTATTGTGTCATCCTTTATGCACAAATCATGAAAACATTTTTGACCTTTTTTCATATTGGTTATGAGATGTAGGTTTATGCCACATTTCTGATATATTATTTTTTCATTATTTATATAGCTTTTTATTTACAAGATATATGCATGGATAATTTTATTTTCAGCATTGACAATTGCCAAACCTTTTATATCAATTTTCCCCCTGGGTATAGCTAGTTCTATTCATTATTGAACAGATGGAATTCATTTGGTTTTCTTATTGTTGAAGAGAACCATGCCCATCAGAATTGATCATCATATAGTATTGTTGTTGAAGTATATAATGATCTCCTGGTCCTGCTCATTTCACTCAGCATCAGTTCATGTAAGTCTCTCCAAGCCTCTCCAAAATCATCCTGCTGGTCATTTCTTTCTTTCTTTCTTTTTTTATTTTATTTTATTTTATTTATTTATAATTTTTGACAGTATATATGCATGAGTAATTTTTTTATAACATTATCCCTTGTATTCATTTTTCCAAATTATCCCCTCCCTCCCTTTACTCCCTCCCCTTGATGACAGGCAATCCCATACATTTTACATATGTTACATTATAACTTAGATACAATATATGTGTGTAAATACCATTTTCTTGTTGCACATTAAGTATTAGATTCTGAAGGTATAAGTAACCTGGGTAGATAGATAGTAGTACTAACAATTTACATTCACTTCCCAGTGTTTCTCCTCTGGGTGTAGTTATTTCTGTCCATCATTGATCAACTGGAAGTGAGTTGGATCTTCTTTATGTTGAAGATATTCACTTCCATCAGTATACATCTTCATACAACATTGAAGTGTACAGTATCTTCTGGTTCTATTCATTTCACTCAGCATCAGTTGATTTTAAGTCTCTCCAAGCCTCTCTGTATTCTTCCTGCTGGTCATTGCTTACAGAACAATAATATTCCGTAACCTTCATATACCATAATTTACCCAACCATTCTCCAATTGATGGACATCCATTTATCTTCCAGTTTATAGCCACTACGAAAAGAACTGCCACAAATATTTTGGCATATACAGGTCCCTTTCCCCTCCTCAGTATTTCTTTGGGATATAAGCCCAGTAGCAGCAATGCTGGATCAAAGGGTATGCACATTTTGACAACTTTTTTTGGCATAGTTCCAAATTGCTCTCCAGAATGGTTGGATTCTTTCACAACTCCACCAACAATGTTTTAGTGTCCCAGTTTTCCCACATCCCCTCCAACATTCATCATTATTTGTTCCTGTCATCTTAGCCAATCTGATAGGTATGTAGTGGTATCTTAGAGTTGTCTTAATTTGCATTTCTCTGATCAATAGTGATTTGGAACACTCTTTCATATGAGTGGATATAATTTCAATTTCATCTGAGAATTGTCTGTTCATATCCTTTGACCATTTATCAATTGGAGAATGGTTTGATTTCTTATAAATTAGGGTCAGTTCTCTATATATTTTGGAAATGAGACCTTTATCAGAACCTTTGACTTTAAAAATATTTTCCCAATTTGTTACTTCCCTTCTAATCTTGTTAGTATTAGTATTGTTTGTACAGAAACATTTTAATTTGATGTTATCAAAAGCTTCTATTTTATGATCAATAATGATTTCTAGTTCTCCTCTGGTCATAAATTCCTTCTTCTTCCACAGGTCTGAGAGGTAGACTATTCTCTGTTCCTCTAATCTATTTATTATCTCCCTCTTTGTGCCTAAATCATGGACCCATTTTGATCTTATCTTGGTATATGATGTTAAGTGTGGATCCATATCTAATTTCTGCCATACTAATTTCCAGTTTTCCCAAGAGTTTTTTCCAAATAATGAATTTTTGTCCCTAATGTTGGTATCTTTGGGTTTATCAAAGATTAGATTGCTATAGATGTACCCTTTTTTGTCCTGTGTACCTAATCTGTTCCACTGATCTACCGGTCTATTTCTTAGCCAATACCAAATGGTTTTGGTGACTGCTGCTATATAATATAGCTTTAGATCAGGTACAGCTAGACCGCCTTCATCTGACTTTTTTTTCATTAGTTCCCTTGCAATTCTCGACCTTTTATTCTTCCATATGAATTTTGTTG
Organism: Sminthopsis crassicaudata; assembly: GCF_048593235.1. Classification (NCBI taxonomy): domain Eukaryota; kingdom Metazoa; phylum Chordata; class Mammalia; order Dasyuromorphia; family Dasyuridae; genus Sminthopsis; species Sminthopsis crassicaudata. The sequence goes on from NC_133619.1 coordinate 232,808,939, forward strand.
TCATTTTTTTCTAGGTCATTAAAATAGTTTCTTGGGAGTCTGATTGGTATAGCACTAAATAAATAGATTGGTTTGGGGAGTATGGTCATCTTTATTATATTCACTCGGCCTATCTAAGAGCACTGAATGTCTTTCCAATTATTTAAATCTGACTTTATTTTTGTGGCAAGTGTTTCGTAATTTTTCTCATATAATTCCTGACTATTCTTTGGTAGATGGATTCCCAAATACTTTATATGCTCAACATTTGTTTGGAATGGAATTTCTCTTTGTATCTCTTGCTGTTGCATTTTGTTGGTGATATATCCTCCTGATTATTCTAAGGAATAGTCCATTTATTCCTATACTCTCAAGTGTTTTTTAGTAGGAATGGATGTTGGATTTTATCAAATGTTTTTTCTGTATCTATTGAGATGATCATATGGTGTTTATTAATTTGATTATTAATATAGTCAATTATACTAATAGTTTTCCTAATATTAAACCAGCCCTGCATTCCTGGCATAAATCCTACTTGATCATAGTGTATTATCCTGGGGATGATTTTCTGAAGTCTTTTTGCTAATATCTAATTTAAGATTTTAGCATCAATATTCATTAAGGAAATTGGTCCATAATTTTCTTTCTCAGTTTTCGATCTTCCTGGTTTAGGTATCAGTACCATGTCTGTGTCATAAAAGGAGTTTGGTAGGACTCCCTCATCCCCTATTTTTTTCAAATAGTTTATATAACATTGGGGCTAATTGTTCTTTAAATGTTTGGTAGAATTCACATGTAAATCCATCTGGTCCTGGGGATTTTTTCCTGGGGAGTTGATTAATAGCTTGTTCTATTTCTTTTTCTGAAATTGGACTGTTTAAGCAATTTATTTCCTCTTCTGTTAATCTAGGAAGCCTATATTTTTGGAGAAAGTCATCCATTTCACTTAAGTTATCAAATTTATTGACATAAAGTTGGGCAAAGTAACTCATTATTTAATTTCCTCTTCATTGGTGGAAAGATCCCCCTTTTCATTTGTAAGACTAACAATTTGATTTTCCTCTTTCCTTTTTCTGATCAGATTTACCAAAGGCTTATCTATTTTATTGGCTTTTTCATAAAACCAACTCTTGGTTTTATTTATTAATTCAATAGTTTTTTTTTTTACTTTCAATATTATTGATTTCTCCTTTTAATTTTTGTATTTCAAGTTTGATTTTTGGTTGGGGGTTTTTAATTTGGTCTTTTTCTAGCTTTTTAAATTGCAGGCCCAATTTGTTAATCTTTTCTTTCTCTATTTTGTTCAAATAAGCCTCTAAAGATATAAAATTTCCCGTTATTACCGCTTTAGCTGCATTCCACAGATTTTTGTATGATGTCTCATCATTGTCATTATCTTGGGTGAAATTATTAATTGTTTCTATAATTTGCTGTTTCACCCAGTCATTCTTTCTTTTTTTTTTTAATTCATTTTTCCAAATTATCCCCTCCCTCCCTCCACTCCTTCCCCCCCAATGGCAGGTAATCCCATACATTTTACATGTGTTACAATATAACCTAGATACAATATATGTGTGTAAATACCATTTTCTTGTTGCACATTAATTATTAGCTTCCAAAGGTATAAGTAACCTGTCACCCAGTCATTATTTAAGATGAGATTATTTAGTTTCCAATTACTTTTTGGGCTATTTGCCCATAACTTCTTACTGAATGTAGCTTTTATTGCATTGTGATCTGAGAAGAAGGCATTTATTATTTCTGCCTTCCTACATTTAATTTTGACATCTTTATATCCTAATATATGGTCAATTTTTGGATAGAATCCATGAACTGCTATCGCAATTCAGTTTTCTCCAAAGGTCTATCTTACCTAGTTTTTCTAATGTTCTATTTACTTTTTAAATTTCTTTCTTCTTTGTTTTGTGGTTTGATTTGTCTAAATCTGAGAGTGCAGGGTTGAAATCTCCCACTATTATAGTTTTACTGTCTATTTCTTCTTGCAATTCTCTTAACTTTTCCTTTAGGAAATTAGATGCTGTACTACTTGGTGCATATATGTTTAGTATTAATATGGCTTCATTGTTTATTCTACCTTTTAGTAGATAGAGTTTCCTTCCTTATCTCTTTTAATTAGATTAACTTCTGCTTTTGCTTGATCTGAGATAAGGATGGCTACCCCTGCTTTTTTCACTTTACCTGAAGCATAATAGATTCTACTCCAACCTTTTACCTTTACTCTGTATGTATCTCCCTGGTTTAAGTGTATTTCCTGTAAACAACATATTTTAGGGTTCTGACTTTTGATCCATTCTGCTATCTGTCTCCGTTTGATGGGAGATTTCATACCATTCACATTTACACTTAAAATTACTAATTCTGTATTTCCTGCCATCATATTATCCCCAGAATATGCTTTTTCCCTTGACCCCCCTGAATCCCTTCCCCGATATTTAATTTATAGACCCCACTTGTGATTCACAGTCCTCCCTTTTTTAGTATCCCTCCCCCCTCCTTCTTAGTCTCTTCCCTTATTCACCTTTTCCTTTTCCCTTTTCCTCTCCCCCCTTTTAATGAGGTGAGCGAGAATTCTCTGAAAAACAAATATATCAATTATTTACTCTTTGAGCCTACTCTGATGAGAATAAGATTCACAGAATGTTTCTTCCTCTCTCTAAATTCCCTCAGATATGGTATATTTTCTATGCCTCTTCCTGGGATGTAGTTTCCCTCTTTTTATCACTCCTTCCCCTTTTTCTGATACTACCCCCTTCCCTTTACTACTCCCCCCCCTTTTTTATATCAGTAAAATCAAATTATCCATGTGGACTTTCTATATATCCACAACAGAGATACAGTTCTCAAGAATTCTGTGTACCTTTTTCTGTTTCTCTTCAGTCTTGTGGATGTAGATCAAATTTTTTGTTTAAGTCTGTTTTTTTTTTTTTTTTTCTCAGAAACAAATGGAATTCCTCTGTTTCATTGAATGACCATCTTCTTCCATGGAAGAAAATGCTAAACTTAACTGTGTAGTTTTTTCTTGGTTGCAATCCTTGATCTTTTGCCTTTTGGAATATCAGGTTCCAGGCCCTTCGATCTTTTAATGTGGAGGCAATCAGATCTTGAGTGACTCTTCTTGTGGCCCCTTGATATTTGAATTGCTTTTTTCTAGCTGCTTGCAATATTCTTTCCTTTGTGTGGTAATTTTGCAGCTTAGCCACAATTTTTCATGGAGTTTTTTTTTAGGGTCTTTTTCAGAAGGTGTTCAATGAATTCTTTCAACACCTATTTTCCCTTCTGTTTCTATTATCTTTGGACAGTGCTTGTTGATGATTTCTTGTAAAATAGAATCTAGGCTCTTTTTTTGGTCATAGTTTTCAGGAAGTCCAATGATCCTCATATTATCTCTCCTAGATCTATTTTGCAGGTCTATAGATTTTCCCAGTAAGTATTTGACGTTATTATCCAGCTTTTCATTTTTTTTGTTTTGTTTGACTGATTCTTAGGTTCTCAATGAATAATTCATTTCTATTTGTTCCGTCCTGATTTTTAAAGATTTATTTTCTTCATTCACAGTTTTTAGTTCTTTTTGTATATGCCCAATTGAGTTTTTAAATGAATTATTTTGCTCTATTGAATTTTTTTCCATTTCCCTAATTTTTTTTAGAGAATTATTTTATTTTTACAATTCAGAAATCCTACTTTCTTGAGAATTTTTTATCCTTTCCAATTCAGAAATCCTTCTTTCCTGTGATTTTTTAACCTTTTCTAATTCACAAATTTTGTTTCCCTGAATCTTCTGTGAATTCTTTATTTTTTCCAACTCAAATTTCAGAACGTTGTTATTCTTTATCATAGCTTCTCTTTCCTTTCCCCATTTTTCTTCAAACTCTCTTAATTTTTTAATAGTCTCTTCTAGGAGAGAGTTATGTGATGGGGGGCCAGTATTGTTCCCCTTTAGGCTGTTATCTGCTGACTCTCTGCTATTCACTTCCTCGGGGTTGGATACCCGCTCTTTCTCTGTGTAGAAGGAATCAATGGTTCTTTTTAGCTTTTTACTCATGGTTAAAAAATCTTGTGGGGTCTACCCTTTGGGTAAGAAATTATTTATTTATTTCTTTACCAGCTTCATCCCAGACCAGATGAATGCATCGGCTCCTGTGCCTGAGCTAAGATACAGCTCTGGGAGAGAGTTCCCCTCCCCCTCCCTGGAAGTGCCTCAGAGGTGATATGGCTGTGCTGTAAAGGTTGCCCAGTGAAGGACCCCACTGTGTGTCCTAGAGACTTCCCTGAGGTTTAAGACTGAACACTAAGGTGACAGAAAGCCCAGCCAATGCGTCCCATGGGGCATGGATATCAGCAGCTGATGTGAAAGGCCCCTGTGCTCAAACTGGAAGTGTCTGCCCAGAAACCGTGGTCCCTATTTCAAAGTTTCTGCTTCTCTGGGACTTCTATGGCTAAGTTCCACAGCCCCCAGGCAAGCCCGGCACTATGTGGATTAGATGTTTCCTCAGGCTGTGTCCCCGCTGTTCAAGCTCTTAACTACCCCAAGGTGAAGACCCGGACAGCAGAAGGTGGCTTCACAGCCATGGAGAGATCTATTAGGTCACTTCCAGATTGGGGTGGTTCTAGGATCTGGCTTTATATTATAAAGTGGCTTGATTTCTCTTCTGGACTGCTGTTTTATAAGCAGAGAAGAGCTAACAGCCTGTGCCAGATTCTTCTATCTCAGTGGCTTCTCTGATCCCAGAGTTCTCTCCAGCTCGATTGGCGCAGTGTGCTAGCACCTAACCATCTGTGCTGGCCTTTTTTCTTCCTCCCCTGGGAACCGACCTTTTCTGTTGACACTCCAGATTCTCTTCAGCTGGTAAGTCGTGCTTCCAGTCCTTGTGGTTTCTATCAGCCCAGTGTTATTTTTGAGGCTGATTTAACTAATTGCTATTGAGGGAAGAAGGGAGCCCACAAAATCTTGTTTATCTTCTCTGCCATCTTGGCTCCTCCCTGCTGGTCATTTCTTATAGATCAATAATATTCCATAAAATTCATATACCACAATTTATTCAGCCATTCTCCAATTGATGGGCATCCACTCAGTTTCCAGTTTTTGGCCACTACAAAGAGGCCTGCCACAAACTTTTTTGCACATACAGGTCCCTTTCCCTTCTTTAATACCTCTTTGGGATATAAGCCTACTAATAACACTGCTGGATCAAAGGGCATGCACAGTTTGATAGCTTTTTGAGAATAGTTCCAAATCACTCTCCAGAATGGCTGGATGTAATCACAAGTCCACCAAAAATGCATCATTGTCCCAGTTTTCCCACATCCCCACCAACATTCAGCATTATCTTTCCCTGTCATCCTAGCCAATCTGACAGGTGTGTAATGGTATCTCAGAGTTATCTTAATTTGCATTTCTCTGATTAATAATGACTTGGACCATCTTTTCATATGACTAGAAATAATTTCAATTTCTTCATCTGAAAATTGTCTGTTTATATCCTTTAACCATTTATCAATTGAAGAATGGCTCAATTACTTGTAAATTAGATTCAGTTCTCTATATATTTTGAAAATGAGGCCTTTATCAAAATCTTTGACTGTAATAATTTATCCCCAGTGTATTGTTTCCCTTCTATTCTTGTCTGCATTAGTTTTATTTGTACAACAACTTTTCAATTTTATATAATCAAAATTTTCTATTTTATTATCAATAATGATCTTTAGTTCTTTTTTGGTCACAAATTCCTTCTTCCTTCACAGGTCTGAGAAGTAAACTATCCTATGTTCTTCTAATTTATTTATAATCTAATTCTTTATGCTTAGATCACAAACCAATTTTGACCTTATCTTGGTGTACCATGTTAAATGTGGGTCAGTGCCTAGTTTCTGCCATACTAGTTTCCAATTTTCCCAGCAGTTTTTGTAAAACAGTGAATTCTTACTCTAAAAGCTAGGATCTTTGGGTTTGTCAAACATTAGATTATTAAGGTTATTGATTATTTTTTCCTTTGAATGTAATCTATCTCACTGATCAATTAGTCTATTTCTTAGCCAATAGCAAATGATTTTGGTGACTTCTGCTTTATAATATAGTTTTAGATCTGGTACAGCTAGGCCCCCTTCATTTTATTATTATTTTTTTCATTAGTTCCCTTAAAAGTCTTAACCTTTTGTTCTTCCAGATGAATTTCACCTATAATAGTTAAGGAGAAAGTCTGAGAATCTTAAGGAGAAAAGAGATTTGTAATAACTTTTGTGAAGAGTAAGATAGGGAATCATTTGTGGAGAAATAAAAAGGATTGCTTTGCTCTAGTGAAACTCCAATTTGAAATTAGATAATTCATAATCTACACAGAATACACTAATTTGGGGCAATTAGATGTCTCAGTAGACAAAGAGCTGGCTAGAGTCAGGAAGACTCTTCTTCCTGAGTTCATATCTGACCTCAGATAATTCCTAGCTGTGTGACCTTCAGCAAGTCATTTGACTTTGTTTGCCTCAGTTTCTTTATGTGACAAATGAACTGAAGAAGAAAATCACACTCAAATATTTCTACAAAGAAAACTCCAAATGGGTTCACAAATAGATGAACTCTAAAAAACAACTTAGCAATAGCAGCAGCAAAAAAAAAAAAAAAAAAAAAAAAAAGATTTTATATGTACTTCACTTTGTTCAGTAACATAATATTCCAGTGTTTGAAAAATTGAAGTCAGTTTATTGCCAGAAGTGCTATACTTAAGTTGTACGTTATTCTAATTAAAAGTGGCTGTTAAAATTCTCTAGCAAACTTTACTGTGACAAACTAATATTTCCATCTCTCTCATGCTTAGTAGGTATGTGGTATTTAAACCGTTCTAACACATTCTGATCTTTCTGCCTGCCATTTATTTGAAACCCTCCTTAAATTTTCATGAAAGCTACATAGTGCAGAGAAATGATGTATATTGACTGGAAAAATAAAAGTTCAGTTGCCTTCAGTTGTCTAAAGCAATCATATGAAGTAAGGGTTTTTATTTACTTTCAAATTTTCACAATGATTATCTCAAGGACTGATGCTTGAAACAACTATCACATGTTGAATTAAATTTGCTTTTCTCTTCTCTGAAACAGTCACTTGGAAGAGAGGCCATTTCCTCCCTGTCCTTAAAGAAAAGAGAATCTCCCAATATTTTGAAGTGTCATAGTCACTTTCTTAGTAGGAAGGGTGAAGTCATCTATATAAACAATAGACCAATAGATAGGTAGATAGGTAGATAGATAGATGTACAGAAATTTCTATATTCATACTATATGGGGGATATATGTATACATTTAAAAATATTAATGGTACTGTCTCTCTTATATTTTTCTTTCTTCTCTCTTTCTTTGTGTATGTATAAATATATGTATGCATACATATATGTGTGTGTTTTTTTTGCATATGTAGATTTATGTAATATTACAATTGATTTTTTTTACTATTCCTCTACAATAATAAAAATGCAAAAAATTTGCTCATGTATTATGTGATTAAAAAGTAAGTATTTCACTGCTCAGTTGCTTTTTAAAAATATCTCTTGTTTTTCTGTTACATGAGACTAATCTAAAACATAAGGAAAGCAAGAATATAAGTTTCTCTTATTAGAGACCTTTTTATGAGTTGGTACTGAAAATAATTCAATATTTCTCTGCTAAATATGTTACCAATTTATTATATATTCCTTTTATATTTACTTGTTTTATTATTTCTTTAATCTGCTTAAAATTATTTCTTAAAGAACACACACATATGCAAAAAAGAAAATAAAAGCGTTTTCATACATACATATGTATGAAATATGAGGATATGTGTAGTTTTTCAACAATTTTCAATTATTTTTAACTCTTATGACCTCATTTGTGGTTTTCTTGACACTGATTCCTTTTCCAGCTTATTTGACAAATTAGAAAACTGAGGCAAACAGAGTTAAATAACTTGCCCATGATCATATAGATAGTATTTGAAGTCACATTTGAATTTTTAAAAAAGATAATCATAAAATTAAATTTTAAATGTTAATTATGATGCTTTAATTCCCACATTATAAATTTTTTAGATTTAGAGAAAATTAAGAGTAATATCATGTCCAACATTATGTGAGAAAGAACTACTTCTGTATGTAACAATGGAAGAAAAGTCATTTCTTTGAATCATGTTTTTCTCTAATTGAGACCCCCCCCCCCGAATTTCACCTTAATTAATTTAGTTTCATATAAATTGCTTTTCTCAATGGATTGTTTTTCCTACTTTGTGGGTGTGGCAACTTGCATTCCTTTCTCCTTCTACCAGCTTATCCATTTAGAGTATATTTATAGTTCATTAGAAAACTATCAAGCACTTAGTCAAATAATTCACAATAATTAGAATATTAATCTTCCCTCACATTAATTTTTAGCAAAACAAACAAAAATTGGCATGATTTTAGTTTTGTTACTATATAAAATCCTCTAATATCAAAATATCACATTGCTTAGTATTGAGAATTTAATAGTTTTCATATATAAAGATATTATACTGTGTTCTGTTCTGTTCAGAGTGTTGAGCATTTCTCATAACATAAGATAAATTTTAAATGAAGGACATTTGTACGATAAACATGAGCAACTCCATTATGATAGATAAGATTTCAATACACAAAGACCCATAATCTCTTTGGTTTATGAAGTCTATATCAATATATCTTATAGAACTTCAAAGTGAATTCCTAGAAGGATTAGAGCTAGAATTTTAGAGGAAAGAAAGAGGAAAATAATTGAAAATCACTAAATTCTATATGAAATGTGTATAAAATAGATCAAATAGAGAATGTCAAGAAAAAAAAATACTTCATACTTGAAACATATAGCAACCCAAAGAAATAACTTTTCTTCCTTCCCTAAATATTAGAAATAGTTCTTACTCACCTAATGTGGGCCATGATACCATTAATTAATTTTCCCCAAATCCAAAAATACTATAATTTTGAAATTAAAAGATCATAATTCTACTGTTTAACAAAAGAAACTGCAATTGCTCTTTTGTTCTCCTCAACTGAGACTTCAGACATCTAGTTGTTGTATGTGTGTGTGTGTTTGTGTATGTGTGTTTGCCTTTTAAAATATTTATTTAAAGCTTTTCATTTTCAAAATGCATGCAAAAACACTTTTCACCATTCACTCTTGCAAAATCTTGTGTTCCAAATTTTTCTCACTTCCTTCCTTGTTAGGTTCTTACTAAGTGCTAATGAGATAATGAGATATTAGATTCTTACTAAGTGCTAAGTCAGTACTTGACAATTTTCTAGTTCTGGCCTTTTCTGGTAGTTTGACTTGTGAATTCCTGGGGAAGAGCTTGCCTGCTTGGGAGGAGCAAGCTCATTGGTTGAAGTGGCTTTTCCCAGAAGCCTTTGCATTATCCCACGCCCATTCTCTGGGAGGATAAAGAGGGCAGCTCGGGAGGAAAAAGGTCAGTCTCTGCTTTAGACCAGGCTTGATGCGGCTCTCTGCAGGAAGGGAAGTCACTTATCTAGACGACAGTTAATGGCAACTGTCTGGAGACAACGGTTCTCTACAGGAAGAAGAATCTGTCCGAGAGATTTGAGTTGACACAGCAGATCTCCTCCCAGAGAGCGATCAGCAGCTTCTGGAGACAACAGCATGTTACACTTTCTTCACCCCCTTCTCCTAGATAGCAGCAATCCAAATAAAGGTTAAATGTGCAACTTTTAAAAACATTTCCATATTTATCATGCTGCAAATCAGATCCAAAAGGGAAAAAAAAATGAAAAAGAAAAGCAAGAACAACAACAAAAAGGTAAAAATACTATCTGTGATTCACATTCATTTCCCACAGATTTCTGTCTGGGTGCAAATGGCTCTCTTCATCACAAGACCATTAGAACTGACCTGAATCACCTCCCTGTTAAAAAAGAGCTAAGTCTATCCCAATTAATCATCACATAATCTTGTGTTTGATATGTACACTTTTCTACTTGCTTCACTTAACATCAGTTCATGTAGGTCTCTCCAGGCTTTTCTGAAATCATCCTGTTGGTCATTTCTTACAGAACAATAATATTCCATAACATTCATATACCATTACTTTTTCAGTCATTCCCTAACTGATGGACACCCACTCAGTTTTCAGTTTCTTGCCACTACAAAAAGGGCTGCCACAAACATTTTTGCACATAGGGGACCCTTTCCAATTTTTATGATTTCTTTGGGATATAAGCCCAGTAAAGACATTGCTGTATCAAAGAGTATATATAGCCTGATAACCTTTTGTGGCATAGTTCCAGATTGTTCTCCAGAATGGTTGGATCAGTTCACAACTTCACCCACAATGCACTAGTGTCTCATTTTTCACACATCTCTAAAATTTTCCTCATTTTTCCTATCATCTTAGCCAATCTGAGAAATGTGAGACATCTAGTTTTAAATAGAATTAGGCCCAAGACTAGAGAGTATGTCTTTCAAAAGTTTTCATGAAATTTTTTTTTTTTTTTGCTTTGCTAACATTATATTATCTACCTGGGAAACTTTTAATATATAAAATACCAAAGTCATTTCAAAAGAATTAAATCATTATTTAATATCTCAAATTTTATTTGAACTTTAAGTCCTTTGTACTAAAAAGAAAATATTGCTAAACATTAGTACAGCTTGGTGACTTGGGAGTCAGGAAGACCTAAATTCAAACCCAACCTCAAACATATGAGCTGTGTGACCCTGGGCAAATCACTTATCTCTGTTTGCCTTGGTTTCCTTATCTGTCAAATGGGCTAGAAAATGAAATCGCAAATCATTCCAGTTTCTGCCAAGAAAATCCCACTTAAGGACAAAATGAGTCAAACACAAGTGAAATGCCTGAAGAACAACAAAGACAAATTGCAAGAACAGGTCAATGTGACATCACATATCTTACTCTGGGTATTTCATTTCACTCAGAACCAGCTGACCAGTTATTTTTTCTTCAAGCTTACTATCCAACAATCATTGTAGTCTGAGAGTTCAGTGATCCCATGAGACTGCTCAGTAAGTTGGACATCTAATTAAACCAGGATAACATTTAATACATCTTCAGTAAATGAGTACAGAAGAAGTTAATGGGTTTTTGTTTGTGAGGACATGAGATAGAAAATAGAAAACTGGAAATGGGACACATTCTTACTTTCAATGCCAAAGAGTTGATAACACTGACTGTATTGGTTTTTGTTACAAATGTATTTTATTTTATAATTTTTTTACAATTTGGTTACCATCTGGAACTTGGAAATTTTTAATATATAGTAATTTACATGATAATGGATTTTTTTCTCATCATATTCTACCAAGAATTAGAATTGTCATCAGAAAACTTTTCAAAGATATGTAGTTTTTTTTAATGTCTGTAATTGACAATCTTTTTACTATCACACTTCTGAGATTATAAATTAACTTATCACCTACTTTAAATTTCATTGAAAAAACAATACCACTTTTCCATTCATTTTTTAATATACACTTTAAAATACAGGTTTTTAAAAAATCCATGGTTAAATTTTCCTACAATAAATCTAATTTTGAACACTTGTTTTGCATCAGGAGAATCATCCAGGGTAATAAATTTTGAATATTGCATGTGAATTCCACAAGAAATATTGCTCAATAGTCTCCCATTCCTCATGTAACCTACATTGTAATCATTCTTAAGGTAAAAGGAGGAAGTTGTTCCAAAAGGGAGCCCATAATAGTTATTACTAGTACAAGGGATAGGCATGGAATTTCAAGGTTGGTCAGTTTTGTAGCTTAAGCAGAGTTGGGTACTTTATATAGATATTATTCCTAAGGTCACTTCAATCATGGAGCAGTAAAGTTTGATTTGATAATGTTTCACAGTAAAACCATTGATATTACACATGGGGAAAAGTGTCTGTGAAGGCCAACAACCAAACACCTCTAGGAGCAATGATGACTAGCAAGGACAAGTTTAAAACTTGATAGTAAAACAGTTGAAGTAGAGAATCATTATTAAATTTTGATATTTAAAAGTAGGTAAGAGAAAATTTTAATTCCCATGCTATTACATGTAGTAACATATGAGCTTTAGGATTTAAAAAGATATATGTTTCTACATTATTTTTTATCTGACTTAGGATAATAAGGACTATGACTAATTCACGAATTAATGAGAATATAAATAATTCTAATGGACATGAATATTTGAATTCTGGGAAAGAAGAATATCAAAAGGACTTTCAGACTAATCATTGAAAGCCTCCTTTCCAAAAACCTGCTTTGACAGACAAAAATAAACAAAACCAAACAAAAACGGATTAACAATAACAACATTTGCCTTTAGAAGAACTTTTATTTTTCTTTTCAAAGGATTTCTCTTAAAGTTATAATTAATTATTCAAATTATCTTCTGGCATAGTGAATAGCAGGAAATACAAATTATCCCTTCTATCCCATGAGCAGAAATATCCCTGACTGACACTTAATTTTTAAAGACAATGTGAATATGTCACATGACAAAAAGGCTGTAGCTGTTGGAATGTGGTTAGAAAAGGCAGGAAAAATGCAAAGAAGATTATAGTGATAGACCTGTGATGGAAAATGGAAATGTTACAAGATTTGAAGCTAAACATGATCTATTTTAAGGTCATTTCTGAGTAACATGAAGATATAAGAAAGTCAATTATAAGATATATTCTCTTTGTCTTCAACTAAATGCTATAGTATGTATATGGTATTGTGGCTGTTGTGGACCAAGTTTTATTAAGGTTGGGGAACTAAGTTACCCTGTATGCTTCTGCTTCCTTCCCCACCAGGAAACAACTAGGTACTATTACAAGAATAGAATAGTGCTATTTTTAGGCAACTAACATAAGTTTTCATGAGAAAATATGTTACTTTCAAAAAGGAATTTTGTTCTTCTCTTCAGTGAAGATATTCCTTCCACCACATATAATAATTATTTAAAAAATATTTATTTATTTAAAACTAGATACACATTAAGAAGAAAAAAAATAGAAAAAGATACAAAAATAAAATAAAAAAATAAAAAAACATTGTCATGTGTCCAGCAAAAAAGGAAGATTTAAAATATGGAATTGTTAGGTTCTTACTAAATGCTAATGAGATAATAAGATATTAGGTTCTTACTAAATGCTAAGTCAGTACTTAACAATTCTCTAGTTCTGGCCTTTACTGGGAGTTTTACTCCTTCGAACTTCTGGGGAGGAGCTTGCATGCTTAGGAGGAGCAAGTTCATTGGTTGAAGTATTTTTTCCCAGAAAGCCCTGAGTTATTCCATGTTAGGATTACTAAGTGAGAACTGAGGTTGTCTGGACAGTGACAAGGTGAGAATTCAGGTTTTCTGGACAATTACAAGGTGAGAACTCAGGTTGACTTGATAGAGGGGGCAAGCTCATTGGCTGGGGTGGTTCTTCCCAGAAGCCCTTGCATTATCCCACGCCCATTCTCTGGGAGAATAAAAGAGAGGACTCTCAGAGAAAGAAGGAGACTCTCTGCATTACATCAGGCCTGACGGGGCTCTCTGCAGGAAGGGAAGTCACTTCTAAGGACAAGAGTTAACAGCAACTGCCTGGAGACAACGGTTCACTACAGGAAGAAGAATCTGTCTTAAAGATTTGAGTAGACACAGCAGATCTCTTCCCAGAGAGCGATCCGGCAGCTTCTGGAGACGACAGCACGCAACAGTTGGCGTCCACACGTGGGGCAAGGACATTTGCTTATCCTGACAAGAAGAGCTAGACCAGACCTTCGCAATTTGGCGCCCGAACAGGGACAGACACAGTCCTGATTCCAGTGGAAAAGCCTCCCATCCAGATCTCAGTCTCTCTGACCCAGAACCGTGAGTAACAAGGAAACTTTGTTAAAGATTAAGTGAGTGTGTTAATAGATAAATAAGGAACTTGTTAAGGGCTAAACCAGCAATCTCTTATAGTGAAATGGGGCAAACACCTTCTGTTCAAGGAAAATGTTTAGAGAGCATCATCAAGGTTATGAAAAGCCAAGGATTGATTATAATTTTAGAGGAGATTACTGAACTTTTAAGAACTGTGAAGGTCATATGTCCTTCTTTTTCTCTGGAAGAAGAATTGGATCCAGATGAATGGGAATTAGTAGGAGAGCAATTAGGTGAACACTACAATTGTCTTTGTGACATTTTACCCTTTGGTTCCAGACCAAACTCAGTTTCCAAAGATACAATTCATACCTACAATTTAATCCAAATGGCTTTAAAAAATGTTATTCTAAAAGAAGAGATGAAGGAGCAAAATGGGGAGGTGTCAACTAAACTAGGTGAAAAGGATGAATCAGATAACAATGAAGTTAAGTACAATTCTGAGCAACAGCAACAGGAGCACCTCCCATCTCCTCCCTCAATTAACCCTTCAGGGGTGGAGCAAGAAGGAGGAGAGGAAGAGGCAGAAACACAAACAGAATTGCCTGTGAAGCAGCCTAAGCCTATGACAAGATTAGAAAAAGCATTGGTTAAAGCTAAGAGAGAAGGACAGGATATAAGTGATTTTATACATGCATATCCTGTGATTGAAAATACTGACTCTGTAGGTAAAAAAAGGAGAAGATATGCACCTTTAGATTTGAATAAAATTAAGGATTTGAAAAAAGGTTGTACCCTTTATGGGGCTACATCAGCTTATGTCAAAATGTTACTAGATGGTTTGTCTTATGAAGTCCTAACCCCAAATGATTGGAAATCCATAGCAAGGACATGTCTGGAACCTGGAGAAAATTTATTATGGCTTGCGGAATTTCATGAATTATGTAAAATTCAAGTCAGATGCAATTTGGAAATAGGAGTTAACACACAATTCACTTTTGAGCACTTGGCTGGTGAAGGTCGGTATGGAGAGAATTCAGAACAGACTGATTATACCATGACAATATATGAACAAATTGCTAAGGCTGCAATAAAAGCTTGGGGTGTCCTTCCTGGACAGAAAGATCGTGGAGAGGCTTTCACTAAAATACAGCAAGGTCCCAATGAACCTTTTGCAGATTTTGTGGGACGTTTGCAAACTGCTGTCAAAAGAACTATTGGAGAAAATTCAGCTACAGAAATAATGACCAGACATCTGGCTAAGGAAAATGCCAACGAGATTTGCAAAAGAATTATATGGGGATTAGACAAAGATGCTCCTTTAGAGGAGATCATAAGACGCTGTGCTACAGTGGGAACAAATGCTTTTTACACCCGGACAATGATGAATGTGGAAAGACAGGGTCCCTCCTGGCAAGGGACTTCTAGAGAAACTCGGCGATGTTTTCAATGTGGAAAAATTGGGCATCTAAGAGCTCAGTGTAGGTATGGAGATACAGTGAGAAGACAGGGTGAAAGAAGACCTAAAACCCCATGTCCAAAATGCAACAGAGGACTCCATTGGGCATCAGAGTGTAGAATAATTCAGGGAAATGGGATGAGGGGCCCAGGTCCAGGGCCCCAGGCAAAAAAGACTTGGGGCATGATGGCAGCTGATGTTACACCCAAAGAACCTTTAGAAGGCCAGGACTCTGATTTAATCAATCAGCAGAGAAGCAATCACATGGCAGAAAGGGATTACCTGATAAGTGAGCCAAAAGGCAATCAGATTGCAAAAATGGATTACACTTGGGGAGAATACAGGCCTTTTAAACCAACAGGGCTGTGTCCAGTGCAAACAATTCCAATGTAATTGCCAGATGATGAGAAGAGATTTAGAAAGTGGTAAATAGAAGGTAATTAGATAGGTTAAATGCCTGGGAGAGAGGGTTTGCTTGTATTTCTTCAGCAGGAGAAGGAATCAGATGGGTGCCAACAAGTCATATTCGCCTTGTCCATCAGAGAGAGACAGAAAAAGAGAAAGACCTCAAAATAAAGGAGAAGATCTAAGAAACATCTTACACCGAAAGAGCATGGCTAATAAAAAGACTGTTAAAGAACTTTAAAACCAGCAGGAATCATTGGACTTCCTCACACAAGATGAGACTAATGGACAATGGACTTATGGACATTTATAAATTTTCAATTTATGATTATGTTATATACTTCTAGCATGTGTTATGTTACTATGTTACTATATGCTTATGTAATTATCTGTAATACTTCCCATGTTTCAAGGTCATTTATGTAATTATCTGTAATACTTCCCATATTGATGGATTTATGTTTCAAGGTCATGACTGTCCTATGTTCTAAATCAAAAGAAAGGGGGAGATGTTAGGATTACTAAGTGAGAACTGAGGTTGTCTGGATAGTGACAAGGTGAGAATTCAGGTTTTCTGGACAATTACAAGGTGAGAACTCAGGTTGACTTGATAGAGGGGGCAAGCTCATTGGCTGGGGTGGTTCTTCCCAGAAGCCCTTGCATTATCCCACGCCCATTCTCTGGGAGAATAAAAGAGAGGACTCTCAGAGAAAGAAGGAGACTCTCTGCATTACATCAGGCCTGACGGGGCTCTCTGCAGGAAGGGAAGTCACTTCTAAGGACAAGAGTTAACAGCAACTGCCTGGAGACAACGGTTCACTACAGGAAGAAGAATCTGTCTTAAAGATTTGAGTAGACACAGCAGATCTCTTCCCAGAGAGCGATCCGGCAGCTTCTGGAGACGACAGCACGCAACAATTCCACGCCCATTCTCTGGGAGGATAAAAGAAGCAACATTGAGCAAGTTGAGAAAAGAATCTACTTTACGTCAGAATCTGGACCGGAGATTGAGTTGAGACAGCAGATCTCCTCCCAGAGAGTGATCGGCAGTTTCTGGAGACAATAGAACTTTTCATATTGGCGCCCAATGTGGGGCATTAATATCTCATCATCTCATTAGCACTTAGTAAGAACCTAACAATTATGTACTTAGTACTTATTAAATTTCACACCTTTAAGAGAGCATATATAAGGAGGAGCTTCCACAAGTCCACAGGAACCCAGAAACTCTCAGAG
This sequence comes from Sminthopsis crassicaudata, assembly GCF_048593235.1. Lineage (NCBI taxonomy): Eukaryota > Metazoa > Chordata > Mammalia > Dasyuromorphia > Dasyuridae > Sminthopsis > Sminthopsis crassicaudata. Next base: position 232,825,873 of record NC_133619.1, read on the forward strand.
ATAGAGAAGAGTCATTCCAACTTCCACCTTTGCACTGGATGGAGACATTCAGAGAGCTCTCAGAACCATGGAGAGAAATAGGCCTCTAAGAAAGCTAACCGGACCCAGGAAAAGAGACAAGAGTTTAAAGAAGAAAAAGGATCTGGACTTTAACTCCTAGCTGCATTTGAGATTATTGAACTGAACAGAAACCAAGGGTGCCTCCAGAAGCCCTCCAAGAAACCAGTTCCCAGAGAAGGATTATAATTTAGAGAAGAGAACATTACATGGAATAATACATTTTCATTTCAAGAAGCAAATATAGCAATAGAAGATATTATTTTCATGACTTTCTATCTTTTCTTTGCTTCCTAGCAGGTTTTTTGTTCATTGCTGTGAACTTTTTACTTTATTTTTCCCTCTTTCATACCTCTCACCTCTCCCAAGCAGCCTATAGTTAAGCACAGATGTCTCTCTCTCTCTTTCTTTCTGTTTCTCTCTCTCTCTCACTCTTTTAGTCTGTTTCTGTCTGTCTCTCCCACTATGTCTCTCTGTTCCTCTCTGTCTCCCTCTGTCTCTCTCTGTCTTTCTGTCTCTCTGTCTCTCTCTATCTCTCTCTCCCTGTATCTGTCTCCCTTTCTGTTTGTCCCTGTCTCTCTGTCTACTTGCCTCACTTTCTCTCTCTCTCTTTCTCTCTGTATGTATACACACACACACACACACACACACACACACATTCTTAACACTACATGAATATACACACATATATTCACATAAACACATATATACATAAACATTTGCACATTTGAAAGCATACATCAAAAACAATATTAATATATTTGAGATATAATGTAGATTTTTCTCTTGATTGAATTTTTAAATTTGATTTTATCTGAGATCAATGATTACTAGACCTACTTTTGTTTTAACTTGTCTATTAGTTCTTTGCTTAATATGCTTGCTATTACTTAGCATCCCCCCACTCATGGATCCTTTCTTTATTTTCTTTCTTTACCCTTTACCTCCCTCTGTATTCGTTTCACATTAATCATTAATCTACACTTTCTTCTACTACCATACACCTACACACCCTTCTATACCAAATTATATCCTATTTCCCCCTCCTTAACATATATATGTGTGTGTGCGTGTGTGTGTATATGTGCACGTATTGTTCTCTTTTTAACCCATTCCCTCAGTGTGAATAGGTTTTCAGAATTATCAGTCCTCTCTCGATATCTAATGCATTTATGCCAGTTCTTCCTCTCCATCTCATTTGTATAGCATAACATTACTATTTTACCTTTTCCTAAACAGTTTTGCTCTTTTCTTTTTAGAGTTAGACCATAACATTGACTCAGTCTTTCTTTTGAATTATTCTAATTATTGATGTTAATCTTAAAGAAATATTTTACATTTTATCATATAAAGCATAAAAAATTTGTTCTTATTAAGTTCCTTTAAATTAGACTTTGTCGTTGGCTCTTGTATGTTAAATTTTCTATTGAGTTCAGATTTGTTTGAAACAAAATCTTTAAAATCAGCTAGTTCAATGAATGTCCATTTTGGGGGGCAGTGTTAATATTTTGCTTTGTTTTGTTTTATATGATGTATTGGCCACAAGCCTAGTTCTTTTGGTTGTCAATATTGCAGGACTATTGCAGGACTTATAGTCTTTTATTGCACCTGAAGATAAACCCTTACTGTAGCTCCAGAATTTGAAATATTTTTGGTTTGTTTGTTCATTATAATTTCTTTTCTTGATCTGAGGGTTTTGAAATTTAGTAATAAGGATCCTATGCATTTTCCTTGTAGGATCATCTTGAAGTGGTGATTAATGAAATTTTTTTTTTTTCTATTTCTACTTTTTTACTTTGCTTTATCACTTCAGGACAATTTTCTCTAATTATTCCTTGCATTATTGTGTCAAGGGTTTTTTTTGGGGGTGGTTTGCTTACAAATTTCATGTAATCCAATTTTTATATTTTCTTTTCTTGATCTGTTATCCAGGTCTGTTGTTTTTCTTTTAAAATACAATTTCTAGCATTCTGTAAAATTTCATGATTTGCAAAGCACTTTTACAAATATTATTTCCTTTGATACTTTCAACAGCCCCGGTAATTAGGTGTTATTACTAGGCCTGTTGTACTGGTGAGGAAACTGAAGGACTCAGAACTTGAATGACTTGTCTTAGAACTCTCAGTAGTATATGAATCTATAATGGAACTCAGGATGTCCTGAATCCAGATTCAGTTCTTTAATCTTTGTGCTATCTAACTGCCTTCAAGTAAATAATAAAATCAATACACACTTTCAAATTTGTCTTATTTGTATTTATTTCCTTTTGAATTTTTTTCCTTTTTTTTTCTTTTGCATTTAAAACTTGTTTCAACCATCCTTTTTTCATCTTTGCCACCAATATTATTGTTAGTTCATTGCTCCTTCTCCCCCATTGAAAAAGAAAATAGAATAAAAAAAAAAAATAAGCACAAAGAAAACAAACCCACACATTTCGTCAAATCTAAGAATGTGCTATTTTGTGTTTCCAGCCCATCATTCCTCTGCCAGAATGTGAATATGGGCTTCAACATTGGTCCTCTGGAATTATAATTGCATCAATCAGAATTATGAAATCATTCTAATTTATTTTGCTTTATAATGCTTGTTTCTTATATGACTTTTTTTTGGTCTTACCAATGAATATGTTGGGTCAATTTATGCATGTTTTCTAGACTTTATCTATAGCTCATTCTTTCTTAATTTATAACAGGAGTTGGGAATGTCTGGCCCTCAAGCCTTTTGAAGACTACAGAATCATTTGCTCTGTTTTTGAAAATTGTTTCTTGATTTCTCACAGAGTCATTCTATTTGCTCAAATCTAATTTTTAAGGAATTATTTTCCTCAATGAGCTTTTGTACTTCCTTTCCCATTTGGCCATTTTTTTGCTTTTTAAGGCATTCTTCTTATTAGTTTTTTTTTTTTTTCTTTTTGCATCACTCTCACTTTTCTTCTCAATTTTTGCTCTGTTATTCTTACTTGATTTTGAAAAATATCTTTGAAGTTCTTCCATGGTCTGAGACCAGTTCTTATTTTTGTTGGAAGATTTGGGTATAGGAGCTCTGCTTATATAACTTCTTGTGAATGTGTATTTTGGTTTTTCTTGTCACAATAGTAACTTTCTATGGTCATAATTTTTTTTCTGTTTGCTCATTTCCTCAGCCTATCACTTGGCTTTTAACTTTTTGTTAAAGTATGTTTTTATTTCCATAGTGGAAGGTGCAATGTCCCGAGGTTCAGGAGTTTTGTGCAGCTATTTTCAGAAAGTCTTTCAGGGACCTGTACTGTGAACCAGCTCTGCTATCCAGATCTGAATATGGGCAAAGCAACAGAATCATGGTTTAGTACTAGCAAAGAGACCCTTAAAATTTCCTTCTGACTAGCTATTTGACCCACTTACTTCAGGAAGACAATGCTGCTATAGTTACTGTCTATGCCACTTTTGATTCAATGGCTTCCAAAACCTGTTTCTAATTTGCTTTAGTTTTTAGTTCCAAACTGATTGATCATAGCTTTCTTTATACATGACCGACTTAGTATAGTTGGGCATCTTTGCTCTGTAACAATTATTTTTTCCTAATTCAAGCACTCCTTTTACATCTATATACTTTTTTTTCCCTTAAAGACCAAACTCAGTTAAATTATGTTGGAATATGCCTATATATGTAATGATTCTTAAGAACTTAAACCATTAATATCAGTGAAAGATAGTATGTCTAGGGAATAAAATATTTGATTTGAAGTCTGGAAACTTGGGAGCAAATTAAGGTTCTACTTCTTACTAGCAAGGTGAATCTAGGCAAATCATTTAACCCTTTATGAGTCTCAATATAGACACCTGAAAAATGCTATCTCCCAGGAGTGTTTTAAAGGGAACAAATGAGATAATATATGTAAATTGCTTGGCATAACTTAAAGCACAGTATGGTGCCAACTAATATTATCAACTAATTTATTGAACTTAATATAAACAATTTTGTTTTGGGTTCTTTGGAGCATAATTTGGCTAATTAGTTCTCATGATTTTTAAGAGAATGTATACACACACACAGATACACAAATAGAAAACATATACACACATCTTCATATAAAATGAAGATACATATATATGGGTATACTCATATATTTGTATACACATGTGGGTATATATATATATATGTGTGTGTATATATGTATATATACATATATATATATATATATGTGCACATACATGCATACTGACATACCTAGATACATGCACACATATAGCTCATTCTATTCATCCATGCTGCAATAATTTCCATCATTTGCATACAAATAATTGAGTTGATATTTTATTGGATCAGAGCTAGCTTACTAATCATTAATTATATATTAAGTGTTATTATGGAAAAGCTAGAACTGAAAAGGAAGGGTGAATCACAAGTGGAAAGTGTTAAAAGTATTGTTTTCTATAAAATAAAAAGAAGCAGCTGAGGAGAAGAAGCAGGAGAAGAAACAGAAGCAAAAGAAGCTGAAGAAAAAAAAAGAAGAAAATGACAAAGGAAGAAGAAAAAGATGGTGATGAAGATGAAGATGATTAGAAAGTTGCTAAATTGGATGTGGAACAAGTCTTTAGTGAAACAGATACCCAGTTTTACCATTGAATAGCTCCATGATCTTGAATAATTAGATTAATTTTTCTGACATTCAAGATTGAGGTTTTTTTTATAAATTAAAGGAAAGTTTGGCATTTACAAAATTAAAATAAAACAATAACTTCACCCTCAAAATTAACTTTCATATTGCATCAATCAAATAACTTTAAATCTGTCAGAAAGACAGAAATAAATACAGTAAGTATTTAAAAAGAGAAGAAATTGAGATGAATGTGGGAGAAAAGTGTTTAGGTAAATTTACATGGAACAGATGGTTCTTCATATGAGATTTTAAGGTAGATATAACACTGATGAGTGAAATTTAGAGATAAAGGAGTTCCATAGAGTAGTAGAATACACTTAGAAATATAGTAATTATCATGTATATTTAGAATTTTGCTGAAATCACAATAATAAGAAGAACAACAATAGGAAGAAGTATAATTATAACTGAGATATCTAGGTAGTACAATACACAGAGCATTAATCCTAAAGCCAGAAAAATCTGAATTCAAATCCTATGTCTGATACTTATTAGCTATATAATTCTGGGAGATTCACTTAACCTTTGTTTAGTGCATGTTTCTCATTTATAAAATGGAGATGATAATAGTTATAAAAATCAAATTAAATAATATTTGTAAAACATTTAGTATATTACCTGGCAAATAGTGTGACATAAATATTAATTCAAATAATAATAACAATAATACTAAGTCATCTCTATATAGTATATTAAGGTTTAAAAAGAGCTGGACCACTGTGGCTGAAAAGCATGATTTGGAAAGAATGCAAATATACTAGAAAGGGGGTTGTATAAGCATGATAGCACTGAATAACAGACCAAAACAGAATTTTGTCCTGAAAGTAATAGAAACTCATAGACAAGTTTCAGTAAGATAGCGTAAGAAGTGATTGGTTTGGTTTTGCTTCATACTACCAACATTACATTGGGTATTAGCTGCGTTGACTTTTGAGATGAAAATGATTTGATCATGATTCTTTCAAGCTCTAAGTACTAAGATTCTTACAAAAATTTTATTGAGAATAATTCAGCAGCGATGAATATTATGGTTAAGAGAGGAGCAAAACTCAAGGCAGAAAGATCAATCAGATCAATCAATCAGAGCAATAAGATAAAATAAGTTTCCTGACCGAACTATATTTAGTAGTTATAGTTTGTCCTTTGTACTTGAGGAGGACCATGACATCAGGATGGTGACATACAAATGAGTAGCATTTAAATTAGAGTGAAATTCAGTAGCTTCACTTTCTTTCCCAGGGCCATATGAGATATAGATCAGAAAAAAATGAAGATAGTTCTAATTCAGTGGGATACTAGAGTAGTAATTGGTTGAAATTCTCTAATTTGAGTACTTCCATCCTCTGTAGATAGCTCAGTGGAGAAGAGGAGCCAAGGATGAGAAAAGCAGGATGAAAGATGAATTAAGAAAGTTTCCAACTTTATGGATTTTAAGAATTCCAAGTAAGATGAGTGAAAGGAAGCTGTGCACAACCTAACTCTTTCTTATCACCTTAAATTAGCTGGAAATGCATCAAATAACTCATAATAAA